>NC_056522.1:261870473-261871301 GCF_019175285.1 Sceloporus undulatus
GCAACTAAAATGGTGAAAGGTCTGGAAACCATGCCCTACGAGGAACGCCTTAGGGAGCTGGGGATGTTTAGCCTGGAGAAGAGAAGGTTAAGAGGTGATATGATAGCCCTGTTTAAATATGTGAAAGGATGTCATATTGAGGAGGGAGCAAGCTTGTTTTCTGCTGCTCCAGAGAACAGGACCCGGAACAATGGATGCAAACTACAGGAAAAGAGATTCCACCTCAACATTAGGACATTAAGGGCTGTTCAACAATGAAACAAACTCCCTCAGAGTGTAGTGGAATCTCCCTCCTTGGAGGTCTTCAAGCAGAGGCTGGATGGCCATCTGTTGGGGATGCTTTGATCTGGATTTCCTGCATGGCAGGGGGTTGGACTGGATGGCCCTTGTGGTCTCTTCCAACTCTATGATTCTATGATTTAAGAGAAGAATTAAGAAAACATTATTGGGTAACATATGCAGATCTCACAAAACTACTTCTGGGGAAAAGAGAAATGAAAACACAAGAATTGCAAAAAGAAGGGTTTATTTGATTGGTTTACATACAGACAATTTAAAGAAAGGTTTTGGATGGATCAAAAAATACAGTACTGGAATTGGTTTAGTAGAAACAGGATTAGATAAAATAATAAAAGAGGACAAAAAACAAATATCCAAATTTTATAAATTTTATAAATTAATACGAGATTATGAATTGGAAGATGAAACAGTCAAAGAATTTATGATAAAATGGGCTAGGGATATAAACCGACCTATACAATTGGATCAATGGGGGAAAATATGGAAGAGGAAAATAAAACAAACATTAAATATAAATTTTAAAGAAAA
>NC_056522.1:261871311-261903811 GCF_019175285.1 Sceloporus undulatus
TGTCTATAAATCACAATACAGATGGTGTTTGACCCCCTTTAAACTATCCTAAAAAAATAATGGACATAAATGTTGGAAATGTCAGAAAGATATTGGAACGTATATGCATTGTTGGTGGAATTGTGGAAAGGTTATAACTTATTGGAAAAACATACATTCAAAAATGAAAAGGATATTCGGTATTAAAGAATTTATGTACCCTAAAATGTACCTCCTGAATATAATAAATAACACCAAATTAAAAGAGCAAGAAGGTAAATTGTTATTCCATGTAATTGTAGCAGTGAGAATGGTCCTTGCAAAGTACTGGAAGAAAGAAGAAATACCTGAGATAGAGGAATGGAGATTGAAGGTGATGGAGCTGTATGGGATGGACAGGCTAACTGCATTATTAAAGAAAAAAAACCACTAATAGGTTTTTGTAAGGAATGGGAATTGTGGGGAAAATATATAACAAAAGAAAAAAAGAAATTATACAGACGGTTTAATAATATTTGGTTATATATAAACTGAAATGTAAATTATAAGAAATTGTGACAAGATAATATAGAATAATAAGGTTAAAATAGTAAGATATAGATAAAAATAGACACAAATATATAGAAGTGATATAAATCTTAAGGAGACAAATAAATAGAGATAAGAGCTAGTGAAAATAAGAGAAATTAGGTTGGAAAAGAAAGTGTCTTTGGAAATGTAATAGGTAATTATATGATGTGAATGCTTGTATAATTTGTTAATTAATTTTTTGATGTATAAGAAATTTTGGAAGTTTGTTTTTAATCAATAATTTTTTTAAAAAAAAATTAAAAAGTCATTGAGAGATTTATAAGTATTATATGTTTTTGTTATAAAAACGCAGGCTGAGAATAGGTGGAGGCCACAATTTAAATACTCTGAAGTTCATTGATCCAACAACAGATCTCTTGAGACAGATGGCACTCTGTTTGCAGGTCCTAATTATTCAGTTCTTTGTGGTTTTCCCATTCTTCTCGCACACTTCCCTCTCTCCTTTGTTAGATGATTTGAGGATCTAGATGTGTCATCTTTCCTATTTGTTATCTACTTCCTTGGATTGCTGACCGTACTAGCAACTTATTTATCACTTATACTTTGCCTAAGGAAGGGGTTTGTTAAGTCATATCTGGCACATTAACCCCCTGTTATCAAACTCAAACTTAACAACTGTACTGTCCACTGTGATTCACTAGCTCACATCTTCAAGCAATAGAAAGCAGACTTCCTCAGCTGTTGGTCTTCTGCACGTTCTGGACTTGAACTCCCAGAATCCCCAACTATTATGGCTAAAGATTATGGAAGTTCATAGTCCAAAATATCTATCTGAAGGGCCAACTATTGTTCTAGGGAGACCGTTTATTTGCTCTTGCTGTTAATGACACAATTAGAGTAAACTCATATTTTGTTAGTACTCCTTATTGAAATGCCATGCATTCTGCAAAATAGTTAGCTTCCTTGTTCCTGTCATCCCATTGAAGCCTAAGAACATGTAATGTAGTCAGCTATTAACGTATTCATCTGTTCTGTATTTTTTAAAGAAATTAAGGCGTACTGTACTAATCCATACATCTTTTATTCTGTAGGGCTGATCAACAAGCTCTTCTAGCAGAGGCGTCTGTTAATGGCCCTGTATGATATGTGATATTGACTGCTGTTGGCTGAAGAATATGAACTGATACCCAAGGATTTCTCTCTTGAGGATTTCATCTAGAGCCTATTGGAGCCAGTCACTGCTGCACTAATTTCACAAGGGATCAGGACCAGCAACATTTATATTCTAGATTTTAAGACATTGTACAGAAATTCATAAGTGTAAAAATTGCACATTGAGAAATACCAATAAATTTTTGCGTATGTTTATATTGTATTGTTCTAAATGATGGGTGGCCTGTGAAATAAGATCTTGTCACCCAAGTAACAATAGTAGTGATACTATAGTTAAAATGGCTGTAAGAATAGTTTTATAAAAAAGTGAATACTGTACACAAATCCAATGTATTTGAGGCATAACTATTTGACAATTAGTGACCAAAGTATTTAGCAGTTCTCATAATTTTTCAATATCCCCCTTACCCCAAATTCTGAAGTCCATGTTTTTCATTTTGGCAAAGAATTGCTCAACTGCAAAAGCTCTTTAAATGTTTGGGTTGTTTTAGATTTAAAACAATGATTTAAAAAGAATTTTTGGTGTTCAGCATTTTACAGCAGGCTTTCAATTGATAATTGTTTTCTGTATGGTTTAAACCAGATAAAATGTAAGTCTATTGGTAGAGATTTTAAGTATTTATTGTTACAACTTAGTTGACAAATAGATGTTACTGTAAAGCCATACATTCTGTTAAGTCTTGTTTGCTTGAAAACAATACCTTACAGGTGAAACACTAGACTATTTTTGAAGTGCACATGGCTTGTTGTGTATTTAAGTGATTCACCTCCTTTTTTAACCCATTCACCAACATGTACTTTAATTCAAAGCAGTATAAAATTAAACATTTTGGAACAATCTTCATTTTTAAAACACTGTAATCCTTTTGACAAATCAACTAAATATAATGAAATGCCAATGCTGCTCATGTAATTACAGTTCATGTGTTTTAAAGGTATAATATCTTTAAATATCAAATTTGGGCACTTGAGCATGTTAATTGTTATACTTTCACTGTTTTGATCTGTGTGAAGTTTTTCATTTGTAAGTTTTCAACCAGTTTTTTTCATAACTGGCTTGTGTATATATATATAGTGATTATGGAAACTAATTGTAATTTATAATTTTCTATGTCATAAAATTCCAACCGCCTTCTCAAAAAGAAGCAATATAATGTATATTGCCACATTGTCTGGTGGAAGGGTTAAAGTACTTCACCTCTTGCACTTTTAGATGCAAATCCATTTTTATTTCTTTAATAGAAAGTTATTCATTTATTTTTACATCATTTGTTTTCCTGACCAGTATTTAAAAGCCAAAAGGATACTCTAAACAATGGCCAATGACTTATTTTAGAAAGTGTCCCAAGCTATGTGCCTAATACTACATTGCATACAGAAATAAAGACAAATGTATACTGGTATGTTTATTCTTCTACTATTTCCAACTTCATGGAAGTGTTCCTGCTTTCATTCCAGCAGTATTGGAGAGGTCTTTGTAGCTTATAATGTGGCAGAGGAGTAGGCATGTGGAGGATTGTGCTGTTGCTGTCCATTCATCCACTACATAATAACAAGTGAATATCAAGTTCCAGCAACCAACTATAGGTTATGACTTCAAAAGCTGGAGAAGTAAATAAATTTCCTATGTTACAGTAGAAACAGCAGCCTAACTACATGGTTTCACATTCATGGCACCTCTGCTTTTGAGGCAATGCTTCATAATGTTACCAAAAAAATCACACACTAAGATTGATTATCTATCTATCTATCTATCTATCTATCTATCTATCTATCTATCACTGTAGATGACAGCAACTGCTGTCTGTAACATCTGTATGACAGCACATGGGAGAAAGGTACACCAGGTTTCTTAATGGCGAGCCAATTAGTGTCTGCTAAAAGCTGTATCCATGCACATTTACCAAAAAATAAAAGCTTACATTTGTTTAGTGGGATAGACAACTCTTTTGCCCCCAAATTGACCTTATTAAAAATTCTGGACACTTGCAACCTAATCCTGTGTGTATTTGCTTTTTGGAAAAAAGCAGTTAGCATTGCTGTTGGAGTGAGAATGAAACCCTTGAAGTTCAGGCAAATAAAGCATCTGATAACAAAGACAGTCTTCATTACCCACTTAAGTGATCTTTGTGAGGACCAGCAGACACAACAGATAACCTCTGTGTCTGTTGAAGAGGTGCAGTCCTAGAGACATAAAAGGCAAGCGTGCACCTGACACTTAAACCATGGATTGCTCTGTCCACTTTGGAAAGATTCCTTACAAAGGTAGGTAAAAGAAGATCTTGGTACATATGAAAGGTGGATACAACTACAGTAGTTTCTTTGAGGAAGATTTTTACTTTGAGGAGCTATAAAAACCCTTAGAATGCGAAGAAGCCCGAGAAGCTTGGTACAACTTTGCCCCCCCCCCCACATAGACTCTGCCCATGAAAACTTGGCAGCAAGACAAACGGAGGAGCGAGAAGCCAGTACTAAGGCCAAGGCAGACTTTGATGTTGATACTCTCTTTTGAGTTCATATCGACTGATCCTGTCACGAGTCAACAGTGTGATGCAGCAGCTAAAAAGGCCAATGAGATTTTAGGCTGCATCAATAGAAGTATAGTGTCTAAATCAAGGGAAGTAATAGTGCCACTCTATTCTGCTTTAGTCAGGCCTCACCTGGCATACTGTGTCCATTTCTGGGCACCATAATACAAAAAGGATGTTGACAAGCTGGAGTCTCCAGCGGTGACCTGGTGAAGGGTTTGGAAACCATGCCTTATGAGGAAAGACTTAGGGAGCTGGATATGTTTAGCCTGGAGAAGAGACAGTTAAGAGGTGATATGATAGCCCTGTATAAGTATTTGAAGGGGTGTCGCATTGAGGATGGTGCAACCTTGTTTTTCTGCTGCTCCAGAGAGTAGAACACTGAACAATGGACGCAAGCTCCAGGAAAAGAGATTCCACCTCAACACTGGGACGAACTTCTTGACAGTAAGAACTATTTGACAGTGGAACATACTCCCTCAGAGAGTGGTTGCATCTCCTTCTTTGGAGGTCTTTAAACAGGCTGAAGAGCCATCTGTCAGGGATGCTTTGATTGTGATTTCCTGCATGGCAGGGGGGTTGGACTGGATGGCCCTTGTGGTCTATTCCAACTCTATGATCCCAAAGGCCAAGCAGAATGAGGTCTGAGGATTTGTTCATATAAGAGTATTTTCATATGCAACTCTCTTCTTTCTGGCCTAAGGCAGAAAAGTGGTACAGTGGACACAAGAGGCAAATACACCGAGATAGAGAAGACACTCCAAGTGTCCATTCCATTGCAGGATCTTAGAGGCACAAGAGGCATTTCTTGAAAAACACCAGTGGAAGAAATAGCCTGAAGGATGAACATGATTTCAAATGCCACCACCAAGAGCAACTGCTGAAGCTGACATCGGACAGTCCAAAGTACGCCAATGAAGACTGACAAATCTGAAGAACACAGTTCTATCAATGCTCCTGCAGCAGCAGATGAAAAGGAACTGGTTATTTCAGTGAGAAGTCACAGGTTGGCAGGGCTACCACCAAAAAGTTTATGTAACATTCTAGAAGTTTCTGAAAGATGCACTGTGCAAGCATAGGAAAACCCATTTGAGTCACATAAAACATGAACAAGAACTCTCTCATTTCTCGGCAGTGATTGTAAAACAAAAACAAAAATACAAGAAAGAGAGAAAGAAAGCTAAAATAATACATTCAGCTATTGAGAATTTTTCTATAGATGATTAGGGCCTTTGGAGAGAAGCTATAGCATGCTGATGTAGCCACAATGAGAGGGTGGGGCTGGGTTCTCTACCAAAGTTGTTCAGCAGTTTTAGGCTGCATCAATAGAAGTATAGTGTCTAGATCAAGGGAAGTAAAAGTGCCATTCTATTCTGCTCTGGTCAGATCCAGTTCTGGGTACCACAATTTAAAAAGGATGTTGAGAAACGAGCGTGTCCAAAGGAGGGTGACAAAAAGGTGAAGAGTCTGGAAACCATAAAGCCCTATGAGGAACGACTTAGGGAGCTGGGGATGTTTAGCATGGAGAAGAGAAGATTAAGAGGTGCTATGATAGCCCTGTTTAAATACTTGCAGGGATGTCATATTGAAGAGGGAGCTAGCTTGTTTTCTGCTGCTCCAGAGACTAGGACCCGGAGCAATGGATGCAAGCTCCAGCAAAAGAGATTCCACCTCAACATTAGGACATTAAGGGCTGTTCAACAATGAAACAAACTCCCTCAGAGTGTAGTGGAGTCTCCTTCCTTGGAGGTCTTTAAACAGAGGCTGGTTTTCCATCTGTCATGGATGCTTTGATTTAGATTTCCTGCATGGCAGGGGGTTATACTGGATCGCTCTTGCAGTCTCTTCCAACTATGATTCTATAATTCTGGAAAAGGCTACTGCACAAGTGCAAAAACCAATTGTGTGTTTCACAGGGACCATGAAGAAGAAATATTCTGTAATATAAAAACTTTTGTAACAAGTCTCCTCATTGTTAAAAAGCTCGATTTAATGTCAAACCAGTATTTTATCATTTATAGCAGTGATTGCCAAACTTTGGTCTTGTAGCTGTTTTGGGCTTCAACTTCCAGAAGCCCTAGCTAGGTTGGCCAGTAGTCAGGAATTCTGTGAGCTAAAGTCCAAAACATCTGGAGGACCAAAGTTAGGGAATCACTGATTTATAATACCCAGTTAGGAAGAAATATGTAAATTTTGATATGCGAACCAATAGGTATTGTTCTTGCTCTATAACGATTGGGACATTCTGAAGGCATAAAATTAGTTCAACATTTATTATTGCATGAGGTATAACAGTTGAAATAACATATTTGAAAACTAAATTTAAACATTTTAAGTGCTGTTTAACTAATAGTTGTGTTTAATAAACATGTTCTAAACTGTAAAATCTTAATATTCTCAGAGGCTAAAAACAAAAACAAAAGATTCCATTAGAGAGCTGCTATCAACAGTTATATCTTGCATCATCTCTCACCCAGCTCTATGGTACTTGAACATGTTCATTTCATATCAATCTTTTTTCACAGTGGAGTTTTGGGTGCTCACATAAGTATAATCCTGTAGGAGAAAAAAATATACGTTTGACACACTACATATGCATTTATCTAAACATTATTAATAAAAATTTAAGTTAATACTCAAAGGCATAAGTGACAATTTTGATTCATTTTCAGTCTTGTTACTTGTAATGGAAAAAAAAGGGAACCATCAGATTTAACTAGATGTAGCTCTGTAACTGCCACTATTTCCCTTTGCTCATCACCTGAATTAGAGACTGGAAGGTGATCCATTCAGTAAGGATGTTAAGAAATAAAGAAGCACCTCACTACTCAAGGAAATGTTATTTCCTACTTTTGAGGGCATTGTTACAGGAGTCTCATTCTGTAGGAGCATTTTTAGCACAGCCCAAAAGAGTTCTGTGGTTATTAGAGAAGCGGTTGGCTTATTCTGAACTAAGCGGTATCACTGTTCTCGATATATAATTTTAGAACAGACAAAATGAGAAACGTGCATGAAAATGAAGACAAGATTAAATTCAGAAGGGATAGGCATTACTAGAGAACAAGAGATCTTGGATAGCCAAGGATGTACAATCGGCCCTCCATATCCACGGATTATTTTTCCAGGAATTCAACCATCCACAGCTTGAAAATATTCCCAAAAGATATAATAATAATATTTATTTGTATCCCGCAAAAATATCAAATCCTAATTCCCTATCTCCCTCCCACCCTAAAATAGCATTAAAACAATTCCCAATACAGTAAAATGCTCCCAATAAAATAGTCAATAAAATCAATCACAATCACAGTCCAGTGGGAACAGCTATGCAACTGGAGAGTGAACATTCCGAGGAGGTCCGTTTGGGAAGGCCTGCCAGAAGAGATCCATTTTTATTGCTTTCTTAAAGGCCTCCCAAAGATGTTATATGGCAGATCTCTTCTGGCAGGTCATTCCAGATTTTTGGAGCGGCAACAGAAAACGTCCTCTGGGAAGTCGTTACCAGTCTGGTTTTCTTAAACAGCAAGAGATTCTTCCCAGAGGACCTGAGAGTATGGGAAGGATTGTATAAGAGGAGGCGTTCCCTCAGGTAAACTGGACCCAAGCCATGTACAGCTTTATAGGTAATGACCGACACTTTCTACTGTGCCTGGAAGCTAATAGGCAACCAGTGTAGGGATTTTAAGATAGGTGTAATAGGATCAAATTTAGAACTCCCTGTAACTAATCTGGCTGCCATATTTTGAACCAGTTGCAGCTTCTGAACGAGGCATGAGGGTTGCCCCATGTAGAGCGCATTGCAGAAATTGAAATGAGAAATTACCAGTGAATATACAACTGTTTCTAGGTTTTCCTGTTCGAGGAAGGGTCGTAGCTGGTGTATCAGCCGAAGCTGATAACAGGCACTCCTGTCCGTCGCATTCACCTGAGATGTCAGCTGAAGCTACAAGTCCAGAAGTACCCCCAAGCTATGAACAAAGTCCTTTAGGGGAAGTGTGACACCGTCCAGAACTGAAGAGTTGATCACCATTCCCGGATTAGGATTGCCTATAGAGAGTACCTCCATTTTATTTGGATTCAGTTTAAGATTATTTTCCCTCATCCAATCCATTACTGACCTCAGGCAGTCATTCAGAGGAGAGATGCCATTCTTGTCACCAAAGCAGTCCGAGACATGGAGAAGCAAATTTGGGTGTCATCAGTGTATTGATAACACCCTGCCCCATGTCTCCGGATGATCTCGCCAAACGGCTTTATGTAGATGTTAAATAGCATTGGAAACAGTATTGCGCCTTGAGGGACACCCAATTTGAGCTCCCTCTTGGCCGAACAACTGTCACCAAGCAACACCACCTGGAACCTACCCAAGAGATAGGACCAGAACCACTGCAAAGCAGTGCCCCCGATTCCTAACTCTCTCACACGTTCCAGAAGGATACCATGGTCGATGGTATTGAAGGCCACTGAGAGGTCCAAGAGGGCCACACTTCTCCTGTCGATGCACCAAGGCGACCATGGTGGTCTCGACTCTGTATCCCGACCTGAAGCCAGTTTGAAATGGATCATGATAATCGGTGTCATCCAAGACTGCTTGGAGTTGGTTGGCAACTGCTCTCTCGATCACCTTGCCCAAAAATGGAAGAAGAGATACCGGCTGATAGTTAGATTTCTCCAGGGGATCAAGGGAAGGCTTTTTAAGAATAGGTTAAACTACAGCCAGTTTTAAACTGGCTGGAAAGCTGCCTTCCCTAAAGGAGGCACTAATTATAGATCTTAACAAACTCATAGTTGCCTCTCCTCCCTGGATGGCCAGCCATGAAGGGCAGGGGTCAAGAGAGCAGGTGGTCTTTTTGACCTTAGCAAGCAGCTTGTCTATGTCATCAGTACTCAAAGACTGAAACTGATCCAAATTAATGTCATTAACAGAGTTGCTGGACACCTCTCTAGATGTTTCTGTGTTAAGGCTGGCATCTAAGTCGGCGCTTATCCGAGAGATTTTATTTGCGAATTAGTCGTTGAAAATATCACAGCAGACCTCCGTGGGTTGTAATAACAGATTCAAGGTGGAAAGAGTCTGAGTTAACTTCCTAACAACCTTGGAAAGCTCTGCCGGACGAGACTTCGCAGACACAATAGATGCAGAAAAGAAAGATTTCTTTGTTGCATTTATTGCCACTCGATAGGCTTTAAGTGAAGTCGTATGACATGTCTTGTCAGATAGGGATTGAGTCTTTTGCCAGCGGCACTCTAGTCATTGTACAGCCTGCTTCATCCTTCTAAGATCTTCAGTATACCAAGGATTTCTATTTGAAATGGGCTGAAAAGGACGCTTGGGAGCGATTGTGTCAATAGCCTTTGTAAGATCGTTGTTCCAGGTGGACACCAAGGCTTCGACAGATTCGCTGACGTTACCAGCCACTGCATCCTCTAGGGCTTCCTGGAACCTTTTGGGTTCCATTAGCCTTCAAGGGCAGATCATTCTAATAGGTCCCCCCCCCCCCGGAGGTTATGAATGGTGGTCTTTAGTCCAACTTTAACCAGGAAATGATCTGCCCATGACAAAGGGGAGGTACAAATTACCTCCACCCACGGATTTTCCTTGTTCCAAACAAAAGACCACATCGATGGTATGACCAGTGCAATGCGTAGGCCTGGAGACAATCTGAGATAGGCCCATGTTTGTCATGGCCCACATGAACTCCCGAGCTGCCCCTGTAAGATCAGAAGAACTGGACTCGAGGGGGATATTGAAATCTCCCAGAACAAGAAGCCTGGGAGTTTCCAACACCAGCTCTGAGTCCAGTTGTGTCAGCTCGGCTAGGGAGTCTGTTATGCAACGGGACGGTCAGTATACCAACAGAATCCCTAGACAGGGTGGTTGGTATACCAACAGAATCAGGTGAAGGTACATAGCCTCGATGCTCCAGAGAACAGGACCCGGAACACTGGATGCAAGCTGCAGGAAAAGAGATTCCACCTCAACATTAGGAAGAACTTCCTGACAGTAAGGGCTGTTTGACAGTGGAACACACTCCCTCGGAGTATAGTGGAGTCTTCTTCCTTGGAGGTCTTTAAGCAGAGGTTAGATGGCCATCTGTCGGGGATGCTTTGATTTGGATTTCCTGCATAGCAGGGGGTTGGACTGGATGACCCTTGTGGTCTCTTCCAGCTCTATGATTCTAGTTGTCGAAGAGGTATCCTAGTCAAGGTAAAGTTGTTCTTATGGACTATGGCCACACCACCCCCTCGCCCACTTCCCCTTACCTGCTCACTAACGGCATATAAATTTCAAAAAGCAAACCTTGATTTTGCTATTTTATACAGTTGGACCTTAATATCTGGGGGGGATGCATTCTGAAACTCCCCACCCATGGATACAGAAAAATGTGGGACCTCAAGTCCCATTGTCCCTAATGGCGGTGCGACATACGCTAGTGCAGCCACATGCGCGTGCCACCATTGGGGACAAGAGGGCTTGCCATCTGTGGATGCTTACATCTGAAGATGGCATGCCTGCAGATAGCATGGTTCCACTGTATAAGGGACAACAGTTTACTACGTCACTGCAATTAATGGGAACAGAGCACTTGCCAGTGGTGTCTTTTTAGACATGCTGAAAATGGAGGACATTCTGAAATTCCTCCTGTAGAGCAGGTCCTGGAAAAGGAGGGTGCCTGGAGGGCTAGGCACCACAAAATGGAGGATGCAGGGCTAAAAAAACACTTAGTATAAAGCTTAAGCCTTAAGCTTTAAGAGAAATATAAATTCATACTTCATTCTGAAATTCCTCCTGGGCAGAAGAATGAAATGAAGGATGTGTCCTGGGGAAGGAGGATGCCTGGTCATTTAACCACAAAGGAGGACAAGCTACCTAGTGTGTAATGGTTTGAGTATTGGACTATGACTCTGGAAACCAGGGTTCCATTCCCTCTCAGCTATATGAAACCCACTGAGTGACCTAGGGCAGGTCACACTCTCTCAGCCTCAGGGGAAGGCAGTGGCAATGCACCTCTGAAGAAACTTGCTAAGAAAGCCTCATGATAGGGTTGCCATAAGTGAGAAACAACTTGAAGGTACACAATCCCAATCCCAGTGGGTAGCCATGGCCAAGGCTTGGAGCAGCCCTTCTGCCACCCTTCCTAGCTGGGAGAAGTCTCTGGTGGCCAGAGAAAGCCTGAGGAAGTACAGGAGGAGGAAGAAGAGGTGCCCAGCCATGGGGAGGCTACAAAGACCGGCTGTTGGGGAGAGGGATGGACAGAAGTTCTGGAGGTACTGGCAGTTTCTTGTTTTCAAGGGGTAGCAGGAGAGAGGAAAGGACAAAGGGGAGGAGGAGGAGGAGATGGGCAGAGGTTGTTTTTCTGCAGGATGGAAGCAGGCAAAAATTTGTACTCCTGTCACTTTTCCTTGCAAGTGGCACAAGGACTGGTGTGGGGTTGTCCAGGGTTGCAAAAGCCGGGATTGAAACACGGCCAGACTAGTGTGATTGATGAAAACACAGCCTGGCTTCGAATGACGGCTCGGGTTGGGTGACCCTTGGGCAAGTCACACTGTCTAAGCCTCAGTGTACATCCATGGCACACACTGTCAAGAAACATGGCAAGGAAACCCAGTGATAGGGTGGCCTCTTAGGGCCAGCATAAATGAGAAACTACTTTTAAAGGCACACAACAACAACAACGGTCCGTGGCAAGGAGGGGCAGAGGCGGGGGGCACCGGGTATCACCCGGTGCAGTGTGCACCCCCTGCATACCCCTAGTGACGCTGTTGGCACCTGCAATTTTGGTATCCATGGGGTAGGCTCCATAGCAGCTGAAAATAATACTGAAGCCGATGGTATGGAGGCTGTCAGTAACGATGCTGTCAATGTCAATGGTGGGGCTACCTGCCAATCTGTTCAACTTTTGAACCTGTGAAAGGAGTCTCTGAGCAGATGCAAAACCCTAATGTGACAGAGACCACAAAGAAGTGATTCTTTCACTGATTTAGATAATGTTTTTGAATGGGCCATAGCAGTAATAGTCATTAAGAGACAATATTGCCCCTAGGGCTCCTAAGCAGCTTGGGAGCCAGCAGGCAACTGTCCTGCTCCACTAGCAAATTTATACTTGGTTTCTGTTTCTGTTCTCACTCAACACAGTTTGCTGTGGCATGTTCCCACAGCCAATTTGTGGCAGGGGAGGACAAGAGAAAGGAATAATTGTTCTCCACTTAGATCTCCTCCCAGTATTCTGGAAGTACTCTAGGGTACCCTGCAGCCCAGAAAGCTGACAGCTGTTACTTTTTATACAGCCTGATAGAAAAAGAATACATCCAGCCTTCATCCAGGTGCTGCTCTCCAAGTGTGGGAGGTGGGTTGCTAAAGGGATCCCCTTACTTTTAACCTGCTCTTGCTCATGTGCAGAGCAGCACACAGAAGGGAATGAAAGGTTGCTGTTATTATTCAAATTATAATTTCATTAATAGTTCTCTGCATACCATAACCAAACAACACCTTCACAAAATGCAAATTGACCCTGTGGTGTAATTGAACTGACCAACTTTGAATTGAATATCTTATAGCTGAATACAACTTTTTAAAATTATTTTTAAATTCTTATCATTATACTGATGTTAGAACATACTTTGACTGATATTTAATTAGACACATACTTACTAAATCATTGGCTACTGAACTATGACTGCCTGAATCCAATGGAATGTGTCCCACTGTGGCTGTAAGTTCAAAAGAGAAAATCTTTTTAAAAGTCAATTTCTTAATTTAAAAAAAAAAAAATTCCCCAAGCAGAATCAAAATGAAATGATATTAATGCATATTTCCCCACTCTTCATCATATTTAAGGTCTCTGAAAATTCAAGAAAGAATTGCTAAAAGTAAACTGAATTTTCTGTAAGTCAAGAGAAGGAAACATCTGACCTACCCATGAAAAACCATCTTGCAAAAAATGCTTTTCTTTCTCCCTGAAAACTCCACTCCCTGGAGCTGGAAAGATTACCATGCACTTCTTGCTTCCAACTGGAAAGGCAAGCTGTAGGCAGGGAAATGCCACTATTATCTCTAACTCTACAAAACATGGGAACATCCCACTCCAACTCCATTGCATTTCTCATTGGGAACATAAATAGGGTGGGATGGGGTATTCTACTGTTATCTTAGATCTGAGATAGAACAAAACTGTACTGTGCTTGCATTCCTGGTGGGGAACATGAAGGGTGAAGAAAACCCTTGGTAACATCCCTAAAAGAGAATATAAGCATGATAGTGGGTGGCAACTAGGGATAGGGGAGGTAATCACCCTGCTCATTCTGATCTAAGATAGCAGCAGGAGTCCACTTCCACCATCCTACTCTCACTTCCAGTGGATAATGCAAGTGGATAATGGGAAATGAGACTGGAGACAGTAAAGCTATTTTTGGTGCAAATGAAGACATGGGACTCTGTGCCTCTGCCTGAAAATGGAAAAGTGTAGAAACAACAACCCTTCAGCCAAGGGACCGTCAGAATGTCATAGGCTTCTGCATTTCTGTTTTCATCGATGGAATAAAACTTTCTTTGGCTGGTATTCTTGCCAGAAGCAAATATATCTATCTGATGTGGTCTCAATGATGTATTTAATTGATGAAACACCTCTGAATGCAAGGTCTATTTTCCTGGATGGAATCTGTTTTGGCTGAGGTAATCTGTTTGAACATTTAGTGTTCCTTTCAGATATCCAACCTAGATTTTAGGTTCCTCTCTACCCATTTGAACAACTTGTTTGACTTGTTATCAGGGGAGATGACTGCAGTCCTCACAGATTGCATATGTATGCCCTCATGTTCATATTGTCCATGTACACCTGAACATGGTGTCCTCGGATGAAAGTTGTAAAATTCATATGTGCTAACTGTACAGCCTTCAATTCTAGACCGTTTATGTTGTACCTTCTGTCCAATGCAGACCAAACAACCTGAATAGCATGGCCTTTGCAATGCATTCCCCAACTGGTAAGGCTTACATCAGTTGTTACTTGAAGCTTGAGTTGTACTGGCAAAGGAACCTCCTTGTCTAAACCATTTGTCAGAGACTTGCTGGGCAGTGGTCATGTGGACTGAAATGCATTTAGGTTTTTCAGTTCCCTGATTTTCTGGTCAGCCATCAGGGAGATGGAGTCCTCTTTTAATTTTGCTGTGGTTTGCAGCTTTTTCTTCTCAGTGTCCAAAGCCACACCATTTGTCTCTTCTCTTTAGGAAATATATTCTTTTTCTCAGTCTATAACCTAATTCTCTTGACTGACATAAGGGAAGGGAATGTACATCCCGTTTACAGGGCAGGAGATAAAAAAAACTGACAGGGAAGGGGCAGAGACACAACAGCATCAATGGAAAATGAACGTAATTCCTGCCTCGTTGGTTGGCACGTGGGGATTAACCATGAGTGGCCGGATTGCTCCTCGGCGTCATCCTGAGAATGGCAGAATTATGAAAATGAAAATGTAAGCATCATGGGAAAGTGTAGTATGCAATACATTTTCACAACAAGTTCACAGGGAGTCAGGTTTTGCTATGCAAACTTTAAAAATTATTGACACGAAGAGCAGTTCAAGGGCAGGAAACCAGGTAACATTTGTTTCACCCTAATAAAATTTTTGGTATTATTCCCCATTGATACGCATGTTTCTGGAATTATGTTTCAGTTTTATCTATATAAATAAAAATGTAAATGTTCGTTTGTTCACAATCTTAAATCTCTGAACGTTCTTTACTGATTGCTTTGAAATTTTGACACAACGTTCCATTCGAATACACGCATGTTTTTATATAATGTAAGCCACTCTGATAGACTTTTGGCTGAAGAGTGGGTTATAAATACTATAAATAAATAACCTATACAGTGGTACCCTGGGATACGAATCACCGTGTTACGAAATTTCCGGGTACGAAAAATCCCATAGGAAAAAACTGTTTCGGGTTACGTTTTTTTTCGGCTTACGAAAAATTTTGGTGCTTTTCGGCGCTTTTTCACACGAATCGCGGCTTTTAGCGCTAGCGCCTATGGCTTTTTCGGCTAGCGAAAGATTTCGGGTTACGAATGGCGCCGCGGAACGGATTACATTCGTAACCCGGGGTACCACTGTAAATACACCTACTATGTTTTTATATATCTACTATTATATAGATGTCACACCTGTGACATGGGAAATTCTTTCATTTCCAACACATGAATAAAGTCCAGCTGTTGTTCACTTAGCAGTACATCTCGAAAATGAACAACACATGTATTTCACAGCTGCAAATGTGCAACCAATAGCCCAGAATCCATTTGCTACAACCTTAACTGCTTTCTTCACGTTATGTCAAAATGACAAATTTGCAAAAACAGTGCTGTATTCGGAAGTCCCTATGTATTATACATGGAATGCGAGTAGAAAATCATTTGAACGATGCAAACAAGGAGAGCGAGTTGATAAACAACTTGGCATATTCAAAGAAACTACGAAAGGCAGACAGTACACCATGCATCCTAGTCAAGATGAATGCTTCTTTCTTTGCATGCTGTTGGTAAATGTGCCCGGTCCAACTTCTTTCCAGCAACTGAGAATTGTCAACGGCGTTACACATGCCACTTTCCGTGGGGCATGTCAAGCTCTGAATTTATTGGAGAACAACCGACACTGGGATTTATGCATTAATGATACGTGCAACACGTCACATCCAAATCAAATCCGTGCATTGTTTGCAATCATATTGATCACCTGCTCTCCTTCATCTCCAACAGAGTTATGGAAGAAATATAAATAGCACATGGCTGAAGATATTTTCCGTCAAATACGCGTATTCCGTCAAATACGCAACAAAACTTCAGATATGATCATGGATTTCACAGTAGAAATCTACAACGAAGTGTTGATAATTAGAAGTGTTAGAAAGTGTTGATAATTAGAAGTGTTAGAAATCATGAACAAAGTTTTCCATCAATTGGGAATGCCATCAACGAATCAATCTGCTGCTGCTTCGTTCGATGTACAATTGCATCGTGAACAAAATTACAACACGGATGATTTTTTGTCATATGTTCACTCAAATATTCCTAAACTAACGCTTGAACAAAAAGGCATTTACAATCAAATAATGCAGAATTTCAATAACGGAGTTGGACAAATCTTCTTGGATGTGCCAGGAGGAACTGGTAAACGTTCCTAATTAGATTGGTTCTGGCATCAATTCGATCCCAAAATGACATAGCCTTAGCTCTTGTGTCGCCCGGAATAGCTGCAACATTGCTACCAGGTGGAAGAGCTGCTCATTCCGCTTTGAAATTGCCATTGAACATGCAATTCATTGAAACTCCCATGTCCAACCTTTCCAAAGCATCCAGCATGAGAAAATGAGAAATGCAAACTTATAGTTTGGGATGAATGAACAATGGCGCACAAAAAAATCGCTTGAGGCTCTTGATCAATCATTGTAAGATTTGTGTGGAAACATCAGACCATTTGGGAACACATTCATGTTGCTTCCAGGAGATTTCTGGCAAACATTACCTGTAATTCCTCGATCAGCACCAGCGGATGAAATAAATACTTGCCTTTAATACTCCACTTTGTGGCGACATGTAAAGATATTAACATTAACTACAAATAAGCAAAACGAGCGATCAGCTGAAATATTCTTACATCAATTGCTGGAAATTGGGAATGGAAAGATGCCGGTTGATGTGACCTCAGGACGAATTTCATTGCCTCATAACTTCTGCAATTTAGTGACATCAAAAGAAGAACTGGTTGAAAAAGTATTTTCCAATATTCAAACCGATTATAAGAATCACGATTGGTTGAGTGAATGAGCTATTCTTGCGGCCAAGAACAAAGACATCTATGAACTTAATATTATTCAGTCGAACATTCAAAGTGAGGCCATCACATACAAGTCCGTTGATAATGTTGTGGAAGCAGATGAAGTAGTTAATTATCCAACAGAATTTTATAATTCACTCGATCTGCCAGGGATGCCACCACATGTACTGCAATTGAAAATTGCCGTTCCAATTATCATGTTGCGCAATATCAACCAGCCAAAGCTTTGCAATGGCACGCGACTTGCAGTAAAAAAAATTAATGAGCAACATCGTTGAAGCAACAATCTTGAGACGAAGATGTCCTCATTCCTCGCATTCCTATGATTTTTCAATTTAAGAGATTGCAATTAGATTGGTGTTTGCAATCACCATCAGTAAAGCTCAGGGACAATCTTTAGAATTTTGCAGTTTAGAGCTAGACATGGATTGCTTCTTACATGGACAGTTATATGTTGCGTGTTCTAGAGTCGGCAAACCAGACAATCTCTATATCTACACAGACAATGGAACAATAAACAATATTGTATACCCATTAAATATTTCAGAAATGTGCGCTTTCTCTTTCTTTTCCATTTAACCAGACTGAGCCACAGCAACGCATGGCCAGGTACAGCTAGTTTTAAATAAATATAAAACCATAACTATAAAATTTTGTTAGCCTTCCAGAATAGGATTTTTAAGCTTTTTCTCACCACGTCTCCGATCTGAATGATACTGGCAAAGAATACTGCATGCTCCGGTGCTCTTACGTCCTCCATGCTCTATACCTCGTATAACTAACAGTTTTGTGGCTGATGCAGTACCTTGTACCTAGAATATTGCCACAATAAGAATTACTGTTCACTCAAATGGTTCATTCATCTAGGGACAATACAAATGACTCTAAATGTAATACTAAATTTGGTTTACTGTAGAAACTATGCAGTCACCTCACTTATCATGGGTGTAAAAACAGCCAGCCCCTTATCTGCCTATACTTTTAAAGGTAGCATTAAATTACAGATTAGCCATAACTGTCAAAATGAAAATTCTTCAAGGGAGATAATTAACATAAAATCTATCCTTAATGTATTTTATTATATCGGTTGCTTAAGACTTTTTAAAGAGATGGTGGAATGATATGCCATATTCACCAGCATGAATTAAAAATGGGTATGCCTGTTGCTACAGGTGCTAATGGAAAGATCTGAAATATCTATCAATTAACCATATTTCTCAGAAACTTTGAGGCAGCTCACTAGTTACTTGGCATTCACCAAGTATCTTATCTGGTAGAAAAGAGCCTGTAGTTATTATATTTCATCTCTCTCTCTCTCTTGAAGTGAGGAGACCCTCAATATTCCTGCTCTCACCATATCTCAGAGACCAAGTAAGAAGTTAACTATTCCTGCCATTTTGTTGTTTGTCCCACTACCTGTCTTACTGTGAGAATAGTTATCTGCTTTTGAATCCTAACAACACTACATATTATAATGAACTTTGGTATTTAAAAAATCATTTTATAACAAAAATATGGAACTATCATTATATACCATTCCATGCCAGCAATTATATTAAATACACATACTTTATAACACTCTCTATACTGTGCATATACTGTTACATTCACTCTGCCTCCCCAAGTGGTGAGATGTTCTAGGGACCGCAGTATTTGAGTATAGCCTCCTTTAGAGGACTGATTACTGGAGATTTACAGATTTCCTTTTGAAATATAGAAGCCATGTACAGATGGCAGTTGTACTTCAATGCATTTGTAGGGTACCAGGTTGAGAAAGGTTACCACATAAACTGGTGGTGCTTCACTTCTAACTGCTCTATAGGGTTTTCCAATAATAATGATGATGATGATGATGATGATGATGATGATGATGATGATGATGTTTATTTATATTTCCTGCCTCTCCCAAGGATCGAATATTCTGAACCATACATGTATATAGTAACATATACAGCTGATGACATTAGCACATACAGCAGCCTGATTCACTGCATCTATGGTCAAACATGATTGTGGGCAAATGTATTCTTGGTGATAGAAAAAGACAACATCCACCTCCCCACCATATCAATGGTGGATAGTGTGTCCTCACACAACAGGGTTTTGCGGCTGCGCAGGGACTCCATTCGGAAGCTAAAAAGCTGAGCAGATTGGCAGGTAGCCCCGGCCACTCCCATGTACTGAGCATGCCCAACCACACCAATCGAGCTCTACCTTCTCCAGCCCCCAATTTGATTGGCTGGCACCTTCTTTCTTTTTATTGGCTGTAGCCAGGCTAGCCCATCTCTGCCAGCTCTCTTCCTACTGGTCATTGCTAGGCTGGCCCATTTCTGCCAGCTCTCCACAACCATGTAGAAGCTTTGCACAGGTCAGACAGGGAGACACCACAGAGGAAGGCAGCAGATGAGGAGACAGCCCTGGTTGAGTCTAGGTGCACATCAACAGGAGGAGGGTGTTTAGCCAGTTCATAGGCTAGGAGAATAGTTTGTGCAATCCATTTTGCAAGCCGTTGTGAAGAAACAGGGTGGCCTTTCCTAGGTCCGCCATAACAAACAAAGAACTTGCTGGTGAACATGAACTCCGCAGAACATGGAGTATAAAATGCCAAAGCACAGTGAACATCCAGAGTATGCATAGTTTTTTTTCCCAAAGGAGTAGATGGTTCCAGATAAAGGGTAGGCAGAACAATGTCCTGAGAAAGATGGAAAGAGGAGACCACCTTGGGGAGGAAGGAGATATCTAGTCTTAGCACAGCCTTGTCTTTGTGGAAAATGAGATAAGGTTTGTCTGAACGTTCAGAAGATCTTCTGGCTGAGGTGATGACAACCAGGAATGCTGTCTTAAAAGACAATAGCTTCAGTAAGGTTGAACCCAAAGGCTCAACTAGGGGCCTCATGAGTTGCATAAGCACCAAAGAAAGTGACCTGGGAGTCGGTAACAGAGGAACTGGAGGGTACAGGTGATGTAGTACTTTGAAGAATCTTTTAATTGGAGGTGAAGTGAAGAGTTTTGCAGAGAGTGAGCCATGAGGCTGGTTAGCCGCTATGGCAGACAAACAAACTTTAAGAGAAGAGAAAGCTAGTCTTTCATCATGTAGGTGGAAGAAGTGCAAAGCTGTAGACAAATGAACAAAAGCATCTCCATTTGTAAGAATAGGAGTGCCTGGTGGAGTCTTTACAGGAGGCAAAGGGAACCTTCAGGAGTTCAAAAGAGGACAGTGCTGGATCCTCCAGGCTGTTAGGTGGTGACTATGAACATCTAGGTGGAAACCTGCCCCACTGGAGTGGGAGAGAAGGTCCAGCCAATCTAGAAGTTTGAGATAACAGTCCTTGAACAGGTGGAGGAGAGGGGTGAACCAGGGTTGTCTCGGCCAGTATGGAGCCACCAGTATCACATTGGACTTTTCCTCCACCATCTTGACCACTATCCTCGCCACTACAGAAAGGGGAGGAAAGACATAGAGAAGGTGGTGTGTCCAGCTCAAGAGAAAGGCTTCTCTTAGGGAGTTTGTCCCTTGATTGGCCCTGGTGCAAAACAATGGGCACTTCACATTCTCGGGAGAGCCAAAGAGATCCAGCTAGGGAGTGTCCCGTCAAGATGTGATGAACTCGAATGTTTTGGGTGACAAGGTCCACTTGTGTTGCAGAGCCCTGTCCTGGCTCAGAGAATCCGCCAAAACACTGTCTTTGCCTGCTACATGGACTGCCACTGGATAGATGGAGAGGATACTGCACCACCTCCAAAGCTGGAGGGCAAGGCAGAGAAGCGGTGGAGAGTCGGGCTGCCCTGCTTGTTAATGTAGCAGACTGCAGTGGTATTGTCCATGACCATTTGGACCATCTTGTGGCGCAGGTGGTTCTTGAATGCTCTGAACTCTTTGATGATCGCTAGAGGTTCTAGGGCATTGATATGCATTCATGACTCTGAAAGAGACCAGTGTCCCTGAACTCAAAGATCCCCGTAATAAGCTCCCCAGCCCATAATGGAGGCATCTGTGGTGACCATCCTGGAAGGCTGAGGAGGCTGGAATGGCATCCCTCCAACAATATTTTGAGGGATGTTCCACCACTGGAGCAAAGTCTGCACTTCTGTTGGGAGAGTAAGTCTTTTGGACTGTTGATTGTGGAGGTGGTCAAAGACAGACTGGAAACACATGAAGCTGAAACTTCATGTGCACCAGGTGGGCAACCATGATGCCAAGAGGCCTAGTAGTTGCTGGATGTCCCTCACTGATGGATGGGAGAGACGAAGAACAGTTTGAATGCGAGACCAGAGAGACTCAACTCTTTGAGTAGGTAGATAGGCATGAGCCATTACAGAGTCCAGAGACATTCCAATGCACTCTATCACTTTGACTGGTTCCAAGATGGACTTGGAGGGACTGATGGTAAGATCAAGGTCAATGAAGAGAAACAGAGTGTGATGGACATCTCAAAACAGTTGTGTTAGGAGGACGATACTAGAAGCCAATCATCTAAGTACAGGAAGATTTTTATCCTTTGGGTTTGCAGATATGTGATTACCACTGCTATGCACTTCGTGGAGACCCTGGGGGCGGTAGAGAGGTTGAAGGGTAAGACATTATATTGATAGAGATCTCTGTCTATGGCGAAATGAAGATACTTGCGGTGTTGAAGACACATGCGTACCATGGAGTAAACATGCACCGTCGAAACTAGAGGAATTACAGCAGGGATGGGTGTCAATACCGAGTGGTGAGTGGTACCACTGTCATAGAGGCTGAAGAGAGAGGTGGAAAGGAGGACACAATACCGTCGCCATGTTGCGAGGCGGTGGGCAAGGGACCCTGGTGATTCGCTCCTCTGGACACAAGAATGGAGATGGAGAAGTGGAAGATCTGAAATAGGAATTGGACCGAAAGCCACAGTAACAGGCAGGAGAACAGAATTAAGATCCTCAGTATCAAGAAGGAGAATTGTAAGACTGCTCCCTCTGATAGGTAACAATCTTGGTATGAAGGAGAGCAGGACCTATAAGATGAAGGGCACTCTCTCCAACAGTCCTCTGTCTGTACCCTTGCATAAATGAAGCTGAAGTATATGAAGAGTCACAGTAATAGAATCTCCAGGAGGAAGCAGAAATGTCAGCCTGATCTCTAAATGGAGAGTGGCAAGATCTAGCAGGGGAAACAACTCATGACCATGGGGGCGGAGGCAAGAAACATAGTTGGAGGGGACTTGGTCTTAGTGATTGGAGAAACCCATGTTTTTCTCCTCGGTCAGAGAAACCTTGAGGAGAATTTTTTTTAAAAATATTCTTCCCACAAATGCCCCTTCCAAAAGGTGATTTCTTCTCTCCCCTTCAGCAACTAGCGAAATATTTTTCACAGATTTCTCTGAATGACAATAAAAGACAAGGCGAATAATTACGCTAATTACTTTGCATTTCAAACTCAATTACCATCTCAAAAGGAAGTTTGGCAGAGGTTTAAAGAATATTCCTATGCTTAAAAAAACCTGAAGGCACACACACAAAAGGCAAAAAAAGCCCAGTGTCAACAAATAAACTGTGATTGAAGCCCCAACAAGAATTAGTAGAGTTGAGGGGACCCTCAAGGACCATCCAGTCCAACCCCCTTCTGCTATGAAGTAATACACAGGAATACATGGCATACTAGAGGACATGTATTATTATTATTATTATTAACCTTTATTTATAAAGCACTGCAAATTTACACAGCGCTGTACATACAATCGTTTTAATCGGACGGTTCCCTGCCCTCACGCTTACAATCTAACAAGGCACAACACAAAAGGAGAAGGGAGTAGTGGTGAGGAAGGGACCTCTCTAGTAGCATGTCCTAGAGGACATCTAGTCTGACCCCTGTTCAACATCAGGATGTCACTGGAAGATGGGACAAACCGAGGGTTTTCTTGGCATAAAGAGGAGTTTTGCCATGGGATGCCCCTCAAGCTGAGATAGTGTGACCCACCAGGGACGTAGCCAGGATTTTGGGAAGGGGGGGGTTCAAGACTAAGTGCCACCATTTTGAGAGGCTAAGAGCCCCCCCAAGACACAAAAAGAGGGTTGAGCGTTTACCCTCAACACCTCGATGGCACCACTTTAACTTCCGTTATGGCTTCGTGCAATGGAATCTTGGGATCTGTAGTTTTGAGGACCTGTTGAGTCATCTGTCAGGTGCCACGAAAACTACAAATCCCGAACTTCCGGTTGGGAACGGCAGCCCGTCGGACGCAAGCTTCAGGTTCTCTGGAGACCGTCCTCTTTGCTGGCGCTTTTCCTGCACGCTGAGACTAGCGCGAGGCGGGGAAAAACCCCAGGTATGGCATTACTTGGGTGAAGAAGCTCAGCGAGTCCCCTCTAAACACCCCCTTCTTTTCTCCTGAGCCGGAGGGCTTCGGCGAGGAGACGGAGGTGCGGGGACTTTGGAGTAGTCGCCGCCAGCAAAGTAGAGCCGAATAAGGCTCTGAGAGCCGCCCCCATCTTTTTAAACCAGCGACGACAGATAAAAAGGGCAAAATAACAAAAAGCTGTTTGGGTCTTTAAAGTCTGAATTATCTTCGGAATCTAGCCTTTAGAACAGAAGGAGATAGAACCACTCAAGGGCAGAAAAAGTGAGTAAAATTTGAACTAAAGTTGTGTGATTCAAGCTGCATCCACGCTGCATCCTAAGCATACCTAAACGGACTCTCTTACAGTAAATTTATTTGGACTTGTTTGAAATCTGGGCTCTGGCCCCTGAAATTTGAAAGCTTATTTATTATTTATTCATTATTCATTTATTTAATGCATGGGATTGAATGAAAGAAGCAAAGTTTGAGCAAAACAAATTACTAACAGCTGGGGAAACCGGCAATTGACAATCAGCTGGGCTGCTGTTACAGCTGGAGTTAGTAAAGGAACAAAGGAATTAGTTCAAACTCAAACGGACTGAAACAAGACAAATACAAATAATAAAATAAAATAAATCCACTGCTATTAGAAGGAGACTAAAGAGAAGCTGTAAAAGAAGGACTGTAACAAAGGAAAATTAGTAAAGGGGAAAAAACGAAGAGTGAGAGTGTTGGAGAGGATTTAAACTAACGAAGCTTAAAAAACGGAGGAAGACAGAGGACCAAGAAGGGAACAGAATAGGAGGAAAGACTTGGAAAAATATTGAAGATAAGCCAGAGAAACTATTTAAACTGAGATAAAAGGCTATGTAATAGGGAAACTAGGTAAGGATAGTACTAATAGGAGGAGATAAAAGAAGAAAGCAAAGAAGCTGAGGAAAAGGAAATTAAAAATAGAATTATAGACTATTGGGAAGGAGAAGGAGTAGAATTGTAATAAGGAAGGAGTTATATCAGGGATAGATATAACAAAGGGAAAATGAATACAAGGAGAGCAAAATTTGATCCCGGACTCCAGAGAAGAACCTCGGTCGGAGCCAGTTCATCTGAACAGACAACTCTACTAGAGGAGTTAAAGACTTTATACCTGGATATGAAGGAAGATATAAAAGCACTGAAAAGAGATATGAATGCCATGAGGAAAGAGATTAAACAAGAGATCCGTCAGGAAATCAGGACAGAACTAAAGGACATTAAGGAAACCCTAGGGAAAGCAACTGAAGACATCTCCCTAATGGAAAAAAATATAGGTAAAATAGAGGATAAGACTAATAAGATCAATAAGAAAGTAATAGATTTAGAAAGAAACTACGAAAGAGAATTAGATGAGAGAGCCCTGCAAGATCAAAAACAACGCGAGAACTGTATAAAAATCAGAGGCTTAAAAGAAAAGGAGAACGAGGATCTTTATGATTACTTAGCACCTATACTAGCAGACTATATTGGAGCAGATCAAGATCAATTCCAATGGGAAATAAGTAAAATGTTCCGCATTAATTCTAAAATAGCAAAGCAGAAGAGGCTACCGCGGGACATTGTTATTTATTTTACGAGGAAAAAAATTAGGGATGAAATTATACAACTAAATTATGATCAAAAGTTAGAATGTGAAGGGGAGGAGCTTATTGTGTATAAAGATATACCCTTAAGAATCCTGAAAAAAAGATCCGAGTATAGACCTCTTGTTACGTTGCTAAAAGACAATGACATTATATATAGGTGGGACAGATTGGAAGGAGTATCCTTTAAATATAAATCAGAACCGTTCAAAGTAAACTCTATAATGAAAATGAAAGAATTTCTTAAAAAATACAAAAAGGATTTGGAGAGAAGAGAAAACCCAAACAAAGAAGAAGAAGAGGCAGGGGAACCCACAAACAAATCAGATTCAGAGGAAGAAAAAGAGGAGGGAAAAGGAGATCAAAATAGAACTCATAGTGACAATCTTCTTACATGTGCTAGAATCGTATACGCTACATTTTGGAAATCTGACCAGACCCCATCCATGGAAAAATGGCTAATGAAAGTATTTGAAATGGCAGAAATGGATAAGATGACGTGCTGGATGAGGGAAAAAAAATGAAGAATCCATTAAAAAAGAGTGGGAACCTTTTTATACATATATAGAAAGAAAATGGAAAAATATACTGGTCCTAAGATAATAGTATAATATTAAATTTAGTAGGTGGGTAGAAACAAAACTTGAAAGTTTTGGAAATCAGATCTCAATTTGAACTTAGGTCTTCTGATTAAAAAATGTATATAGTGCATTGAGACTGAATTTATGTCTCTCTTACAATTTAATTTAATCGGAAGACAATTAAGAATTTAGATTAAAGGGTATGCTTTACATATTTTTATTCTTTGATAATATGTTCATATGGATTTACTTGCTTGGATTAGATTACAGGGAAAAAGATTGTTCAAAGATTTCTAGGATAAGTAACCTATGTCTGAAAATTGCAATTGAACTTATTGTAAATCTAGTAAAGGAAACATTTAAGCTACATGTAAGATAAAACAATGGAAAATTGATACATTGTATAGAGACTCAAATAGTGGGAAGGTATAGTATATGTTAATTGTGTTTTATTAATGTTAAATGTAGTGGGGAGGGGAGTGAGGAATATATTGTCTAGATACGTGAAAGTCATATGTATTGTTATTGTAATAATATTTGGTTGTTGTCTTTGTTTCTGTTCTTTTTTGTATTTGTCAAAAACTTTGAAAAAGAACAAATAAAAAAAAAAAAAAAGAAAACTACAAATCCCAGCATTTCACAACATGGAGCCAAGGGCAGTTAAAGTGGCCAGCTGGATTATTTTTTCAGTGCAGATGCAAACTGAGTCCCTCCTCTGAAGGTGTTTAGATCAGATAAATTCAGCTCGATAAAGCAAAGTGCAGCTGCACGAGCAACGAGCGGCAGCCACTCTGCTCATGCTTTGAGACACAGTATTCCAACTTCTGAGCTGAGCTAAGAACCCAGGCTGCATCCACACAACATTTCATTCCCACTTCCAAGAGGGATTTTTAATTTTAAGACACACACACACACACACACACACACACTTTTTAATTCCAAGACCTATCTGTCTGTCTGTCTATCTATCTATCTATCTATCTATCTATCTATCTATCTATCTACTGTATCTATCTATCTATCAATCATAATTTTTAATTCCAAGCCATTATACGTTCCTTTCTTTTTATAATAAACAAACCCCTTTAAGAGAATCCTATTTTGGGAGAAAGGCAGGGTATAAAATCAATCAATACAAAATTATTGTGCAATAGTCCATCAGTGCATGGCTTGCATTATAAGACTTTATAACTTTATACCTTTATACATTTAAAAACAATTAAAATCACAGTAGGCTCAGAGTGCTATAGAATCATGGAATCATAGAGTTGGAAGAGACCCCAAGAATGGCCATCCAGTCCAACCCCATTCTGCCATGCAGGAACTCCCAGTCAAAGCATCCTTAACAAATTATGTAATGGAGGTGTCCATCTACATTGTAGAAAGATATACTATAGCCTTATTAGACTGCAGTTCCCAGCAGTCTGTGGTGCGTCTCTTTTTTGTTGTTGCAAAAATCCAGAAATGACTGTTTTTGAAAACATGAGTCCATTCTCAGGAGAAATGTCCAGAGTAGAGTCTGAGTCTCCTTTCTCTGGACTTCTGAAACCTAAATTATTCCAAAACCCAAAACTGACCCTGAGAGCATCTAGTCTGACCCCAACTCAAGGAAACTTGGGAATCCTGAAGGTTTAGAGAAATTACTGAATTATTGAATTATACAAGGAATAGTGGTCTCAGGGTTTTGCTGAAGCTCAGTGTACAGAAGCAGAACATTATTTTTAAAATATTGTGCATTAAATTACCTTCAGTCTATGTCTATGAGATGCATATGAGACATACATGGATCCCATCTCCCATTATATCCCATTAGACATACTGTATAAAAATATACCAAACTCTGAAAAACTCCAAAATCCAAAATACATCTAGTTCTCAGCATTTTGGGTAAGGGGTATTATTATTATTACTATTGAATGATCTTAGCATCACCATGGAAAAGGTGCAGAGAGAGTTGGTCATGTCCTGCCTCTGAGGCTGAGAGAATGTGACCCTCACAAAAGAGAATGTGGAGAAATGAGGATCTGCTGAACTTTTCCCCTGCCATTCATTCGCTTCTCCTTTTGTCTCTTGTCCCTTTAGATTGCAAGCCTGAGGGCAGGGAAATATCTAGTAATTTATAAGCTGCTCTGATAGCCTTTTGGCTGAAGAGCTGGGCATAAATTATTATTATTATTTGACATCCCTCTTTGACATCCCCACCTCCTTCTTCTCTTTTGTGAGAATTTGAATGGCAGAGCATGATGTAAAGTGGAGAAGGCTCCCTCTTTTTGTTCTGTGAGTGAGAAAAGATGGGGGTAAATCACACTAACAAAGGAAATAGCCCCTGGTAAAAGCCAGGATGAATGGTAGCTTTTCTTACGCAAAATACCCAAACCCTAGATGTCGAATTTGTCAGCTCAAAGTCTCTCTCTTCCCTTCATTTTGATATTATTAAAAATAATATTCTTACTCATTGATCGAGAAGTACTCAGAAATTTCTTCTCTCTAAAATGTTATCAAAATTGTCGAATTAGGCATATTTCTCCTAATTTTCGAATTTTGGAGAATATTCTTTACATCCCTACTTGGTCTTATGCTTTTTCTTAAGCTTGTCAGCCTCAGATTCTCCCCTGGTAGCCAGAGATCTTTTCTTCTCTTTGTAGGAACACAGCTTCTCTCAAGAAACAGGGAATTTCCTGCACCGGTGCAGCCGAAGCAGCAGGGATCGCCATAGAATCCGAACTAACTGTAGATGATATTGAGGCCATTGGGCCCAAGGGCATCGATGTTGAGGCTATCAATATTGAGGGGGTCGATACCAAGGGGGCCGGTATAGAGGTGACAGGGGTAGAAGAAGACATTTTCTTTGAAATCTTCAGGATCCTCAGTATTTTGGAAATTGGAATGAGGGCCAAGTGTCCTGAGATGAAGTTGAGAGTTCAGCAAGCAAGAGAGAATGCTCCCAGCTTAAAAAAGTTTCAAGCACTGGGCTCTATTCTGAAGCATTTGAGGAGTAAAAGAACAGCAAATGGAGCAATGCTCAGCAATGTGGCTTTCCCCAAGACAAATAAAGGCAAGCACAACTTTCCTATTGCAGGAGACACAAAGTTTGAAAAGAGAGGTGGAGGCCATAAGAAGCCCAGAAAAGGGCACCCAGCCTGGTGGGGAAAAGAGGAAAAAATAAACAACCTCTCTCTTCTTTTTGTTGGGCAAACTCAAAGTAAAATAATAATAATAATAATAGAACCATCTAACCGTACAGAGAGTGCTCAGTCAGAGAACTATCAGAATTAGGTTTCTCTACTGGTGGACGAAAGAGAATTGAAGGTGGAGCTAGATTGACAGGGTTGGGCATGCTCAGTACACAAAAGGCTTTTACGGACATTTTTAAAAAGAAACATTTTAAAAACCACCTTCATTTTTTCTTTTATTTTCTCTTGCAGTTTGCAGGTGTGCTCCCTCTCTCCAGCACTGAAGCTATACTATGGTCTAGTTACAAAAATTCTCCTTACCTGGTGACAGGTTTTAGGTAAAATGCATGGTGCACAGTAACGGTGCCCCAACTGACAATCTTGTACAGTTCCATGTACAAGAATAACATCATCCAAAGCGCTATCAAAAATATCACATTTGGTGTGGTTTGGTACATCTACCACATACAAATTAGAATATTGTACACACATCCTGTATGACCAGTCCTAGAATGCCAAACCATATAGTGAGAATTATGTTATCATTGATAATCATTGCAATATGATAATACCTCAATAGCTTAAACTTTAATTTAAACTATCATTCACAAAATCATTCTGATAGAGAATGCATTTCAGGAGTAAACATTTAAATATATTGTTTTGTTTTTAAATGTATTCTTTTTCTTTTATCCTATTCCATACTTTGGCATATGACAAGAGACTTTGATGAATGGAAGATACTATATGCACATGCACATTTACTTTTTTCTTTAATTTCCTTGTTCTGTTTCCTAAGAAAGTATAAATCAGTTTGCACTACAAGCAACCAGTTCTCATATTTACCAATCTGCATCTATTCTGTCTACTCAAATTATTTTTTTCAAATTTTGTCAAGTTTTCCACAAATATACAAAAATATAATTTTAAGAATGGTAATCTTATAATAAACTAAACCTATATACATACACATATATGCACTTTATTATTCCATACCAACCATAATAGCAATTTCTTAAAATTATTTATCATGTATGTTGAAGTCTATATCAGGTTCCAAAATAAATAATTAAACAGTCTGTGAGCATTCTGTTATCTATTTTATTTTATTTATATCTCCCTTTCTCCCATCATGGGATTCAAAATGGCAGAAAAGGAATACTGTGATTACTAAAACCCAGTCTTAGTTTTTCAAAAAGAAGTCAAATTGATAAAACATGGGCTAGAAAAGCTAGTATGGTGTGTATTTTTAATTGCTTGATGAACAGAACCCAAAGTGTGGTCAGTAATAGCTCCCCTTCATCCTGGACAGAAGTGACAAACACAATGCCAAAGGATTCGGTCCTGGGTCCAGATGTTTCACACCTTTATAAACAATTTGGGAGATGAAATAGAGGACATGCTTATCAAATATGCAAATTATATCAAACTGGAGAAGGTAGCCAGTATCTTAGAAACAAGAAGCAGGATTCATATTGGAGAACTGGGGCAAAACCCAAAAAATTAAGTTCAGTAAGGATAAATATAATGTAGTATGTTTAGGTGAGAGCCAACGTGGTTTAGCAGTTTGAGTGTAGATCAGGGTTTGGTTTTCCATTGGTTTATGGAAACCACTGTGTGACTTTGGATGAATCACCCACTCTCAGTCCCAAAAAAAGTCTTATGATAGTTTCACCTTAGGGTCACCATAAGTCAGAAACGACTTGAAAGCACAAAACAACAAATGTTTGGGAAGGAAAAATCCAACACCCAAATATAGGATGGGCAACACCTGTAACAATAGCACATGTGAAACAATTTTGATGTCTTAGTAGACCACAAACTAAACATGAAATAATAATGTAATGCACTGACCAAGCCTTTCTGTTAAAATTGTAAGAAAGAGAGGAAATGTAAAATGGCATCTGTTATTGCAGCAGCAGCAGCAGGAATCCAATCTACAACTTACCTGGTTAGGAAGATGTTCTTTGAAAGTTTTGAGAGCAACATCAAGAGCAATTTTCAGCCATATTTTATATTCTAAGGAGGGTGGTTCTAAAAATGTATCAAAAGCTTCAAGCAAATCATCAATAGAGATAAAGCATGTCTGGAGGAAAAGATCATGAGAAATGGTGTTATTACTATCATTTACAAGATTAATTTCCCCCTTGCTCATTACCTGAATTAGGGGTTGGAAGGTGATTCATTGAATTAGGAGCCCTGGTGGCATGGTGGTTAAGTGCCTGCACTGCAGCCACTCACTCAAAAAACATAAGGGTGTGAGTTCAATCCCAGCCAGGGGCTCAAGGTCAACTCAGCCTGGCATCTTTCTGAGGTTGCTAAAATATGTACCCAGATTGTTGGGGGCAACTAGCTTACACTTCGTAAACTGTTTAGGGAGTGCTTAAGCGCACTGATAAGCGGTACAGAAATGTACTTGCTATTGCTAGTGAACATGCCACTCAGTGCCAATAAAAATGTTTTTAATGTTTTATTTAAATCTATAGATCTTATCACACTGGGGAAATCAGGGGTTTAAACAGTAATTATCCTGTGCAAAATGCAATATTGCACATATGATTTTCACACACATCACTATTAAACGGGCAATAAATAGGCAATAAACAGCAAGAAATCATTTTTAGGATTTCCCCACGAATAATTTGTTGCTGTTTATTGCCTGTTTAATAGTGATGTCATGTGAAAATCTTAATTATGATATTGCGTTTTGCATGGGATAATTGCTTTTTAAACCCCCAATTTTGCCCAATTTTCTTCATATGAAAAAAAAAAACATCCCACATTCTTGTCTTTTAACTTAGTTGTTTAAAGAGAGAACCTCCATTTAGGATCAATTTGAACAATACCATAGTAAGATGCTTGTTGCTGAAAATTATTTCCATGAAGTCAGGACTTCTTCCTACAACTGGGATCCAAATTCTGTTTTAAATGGATAAAATGGCTTTGGCATTGTTAATGAGATTTTTATGCAATTGTTAAAATATACCCCCAAATTCTGCCAGTTCAGGAAAAGCATGTAGTCTGAGAGGAAGTGATATTCTGGCATTGGAACAAGTTAGGTTGCCAACTTTCACATTTCAAAAGCAAAACTGCATAGCAAACTAGCTACCATTTCTTAGCTTAAAACAATCTCCAGAAATCTTCCTGTATCTCTTGCCTGGACTTCTGAACAAAAATACAAGCCAAAGCAATGGACCTACTTATTTCCCCAGTCACTTCTCACTAGGAAGGATGGGGAAAACAATATTCCTTTTGATTGTCCTCAAATCCAGTAGCATTATTTTGAGCCATCAAACTGGCAAAAAAGATGGGATAGCAATATGCTCCCAGCAATATAGCGCAATAATGTAAAGATTATCACATGATATCACACAATGTCTATTAGCTTCAGGGCACAGTACAAGGTGTTGGTTATCACCTATAAAGCCCTACATGGCCTGGGTCCAGTCTACTTGAAGGAACGCCTCCTCCCATACAATCCTTCCCGTACACTCCGATCCTCTGGGGAAAACCTCTTACAATCCAGAAAGACCAGACTGGCGGTGACCACCCGGAGGTCCTTTTCTGTCACTGCCCCAAAAATGTGGAATGTCCTGCCGGAAGAGATTCGCCAATTATTCTCACTCGAGACTGTTAAAAAGGCAACAAAAACCTTTCTCTTCCGGCAGGCCTTCCCCGATTGATAATGTCCAAAACCAATTGAATCCCCCTTTTATTATTTTTCTTACTCGTGATTTGTTTTTAACTTTGGTGTATTGTTATGTACTTT
>NC_056522.1:261929877-261939940 GCF_019175285.1 Sceloporus undulatus
CTTGATCTAGACACTATACTTTTATTGATGCAGCCTAAAATTGCATTGGCCTTTTTAGCTGCCGCATCGCACTGTTCACTCATGTTCAACTTGTGGTCTACTTGGACTCCTAGATCCCTTTCACACGTAGTTTCATTCAGCCAGGTGTCCCCCATCCTATATCTGTGCATTTCATTTTTCCGCCCTAAGTGCAATACCTTACATTTCTCTGTGTTGAATTTCATTTTGTTAGCTTTGGTCCAGCTTTCTAGTCTATTCAGATCATTTTGAATGTTGATCCTGTCCTCTGTAGTATTAGCTATTCCTCTTAATTTGGTGTCATCTGCAAATTTGATAAGTATGCTCCCAATTCTGTCATCCAGGTCATTGATAAAGATGTTGAACAGTACTGGCCCCAGGACAGAGCCCTGTGGGACTCCACTGGTCACTTCTCTCCAGGATGAAAAGGTGCCATTGTTGAGCACCCTTTGGGTTTGTCTGGTCAACCAGTTACAAATCCATGTAACAGTTGCCTTGTCTAGTCCACATTTTACAAGCTTGTTTGCAAGAATGTCATGGGGAACTTTGTCAAAGGCCTTACTGAAATCAAGATATACTATATCCACAGCATTCCCTTCATCTACCAAGCTGGTAATTTTATCAAAGAAAGAGATCAGATTTGTCTGGCATGACTTGTTTCTCTGAAACCCATGTTGACTTTTTGTGATTATGGCATTGCCTTCTAGATGTTCACAGACTCTCTGTTTAATGATCTGCTCCAGAATCTTTCCTGGTATTGATGTCAGACTAACTGGACGATAATTGTTGGGATCCTCTTTTTTTCCCCTTTTGAAGATGGGGACAACGTTTGCCCTCCTCCAGTCTGCTGGGACTTCTCCTGTTCTCCAGGAGTTTTCAAAGATTATTGCCAATGGCTCCGATATTACATTTGCCAGTTCTTTTAATACCCTTGGATGGAGTTCATCTGGTCCTGGAGACTTAAATTCATTTAGATTAACAAGGTGTTCCTCTACTATCTCTTTACTTATTCTGTACTGAAATGCCCCTATTCTGTCCTCTGCTCCATTATCCTCAGGTTGAGCACCCTTTTCCTTTTCTGAGAAGACTGAGGCAAAGAAGGTGTTGAGTAATTCTGCCTTTTCTCTATCTTCTGTTAGCATTTTGCCATCTTCTCCACACAGTGGCCCTACCGTTTCCTTCTTCTTCCTTTTGCTGCGGACATATCCCAAAAAGCCCTTTTTATTGTTCTTAACCTCTCTAGCAAGCCTGAGTTCATTGCTTCATTTGGTGATACCCACAATGGGAGACTTGAGCACCATCCCCTTTTGTACTTTTCCCACACTCTTATCAATGCTTTTCTAAACACGTGATTTTTAAAATTATTGTCCATTTTCATTTTTTCATAAAATAGATAACTGTGAAATCCAAATTTCAATTCCATCCTTTCTAAATTTATCGTTCTTTTCTTTTGTAATCTTATCCAATCAACTAACCAATCTAGGGCACAGGCATAGTTATACCATTTTAGGTTTGGAACTGCTAAAACACCTCTTTCTATTGGGTCTTGTAAGACTTTCATTTTTATTCTGGGCTTCTTCCCATTCCAGATAAAATTTGATATGTCCTTTTCCCATTTTTTAAAAGGATGGTCAACAATTATTGGGAGATTTTGGAAGAGGAAAATCATCTTTGGCAATACCGACATCTTTTCTGTTGCAATTTTTCCCATCCACGAAATACTAAAATTTTTCCATCTTTTTAATTTTGCCTTGATTTTTCCCCATGTTTTTTATAATTGTTTTTCATATAGTTCTATATTTTTTCTGGTGATATTAATACCTAAATATTTAACCTTATTTTGAATTTGGAAGCCTGCTTTTTCCTTCAATGAATTTTGTTCTTTCTTTGATAGATTCTAAGTTAACAACACTGTTTTTTCTTTATTGATCCGACAGCCGGCCACTTTGGCGTATTCTCTAAAGGTTTTTAACAACTGGTTCACATTATCTAATGGATTTGCTAATGTTAGGACGAAGCCATCTGCGTAAGCTCTTAAGTTTGTATTCTTCTTTCTTCATTTTATATCCTTCAATCAAATTGTTGTTCCCTAATATTGTTTAGGAGTATTTCTTGTGTAACTATAAATAATAGAGGTGACATGAACTCCCAATTAACATTATCAAAGGCTTCCTCCGCATCTATAAAAATTAAAGCCACTTTTTATCTATTCTTTTTTCATGGATTTCTATCAAGTTCATTATATTCCTAATATTATCTATTTGGGAGAAAGCCACTTTGATCTGGGTGAATCCTATTTATTTAAAAAAAATTCAATCTTTCTGCTAATATTGCCACTAATAATTTATACTCCAAATTAAGCAATGAAATTGGTCTATAATTTTTCACATTTGTTAAATCTTTTTCTTCTTTTGGTAACAATAGTATATTTGAGTGAGTCCATGTTTGGGGTATTTGACCTTTTTGATTATCATTCATTGTGTCCAAAAGGGGTTCTATTAATTCTTCCTCACATGCTTTGTAATATTCATTTCCAAATCCATCCAGACCAGGGGTTTTCCCTGTTTAACTCTTCCTTATAGCTTCTGATATTTCTTGTCTAGATACTGGTTTGATAATTTGTTAATTTTACTATATTTTGTTTATCCAAATATTGTGTTACTTTTAATTTATCCACTTTAGTACTCCTGAATATTTCTGTGTAATATTTTAGAATTTTTTTTATCTGATTCTGATTTGTAATTATTTTATCTCCCTCCTTTATTAAACTAATTGTTCGTATTGCTTTTTCTTTTTTTAGTTTGTATGCCAGAATTTTCCCTGGTTTATTCGCTGATTCAAAATATTTCTGTCTGGTATATTTCAACTTCTTCTCCATATCTTCTACTAGCAATATTGATATTTGCTTTTGTAGATATTTTATATCCTGTAGGATCTCTTTATTTCAAACGTCTTCAAACGAAAGATTTTCTTTCTTTGTCAATTATTTTTTCAGTTTATTCAGTTTCTCATTCTTTTCCTTCTTAATTTCTGAAGCTTTCTTCATTAACTAACCTCTTACCACTGCCTTAGAAGCGTCCCAGACTATTTGTAAGGCTGTTTCTTTATTTAATTTTCTTTGAAATAATTTTTTATGTTAATTTTCACTGCCAACACAATTTTTTCATCTTTCAGTAAATTCATATTTAACCTCCAATTAAACTCTCTTCTTCCTATTTCTAATTCTAATTTTATGGGGTTATGATCTGACCAAATTTTAGGTAATGTCTCAATGACTTTCTAAAGGAAAATCAAATGGGATAAGCACTATGCCACCTAAATTTCTCAAAGTGAGGTGTGCACAGCAGCATTGTTTTTCATATGAAAAATTCTTCACTATATATTCACACAACTGTCAAAAAATAAATTCTTTACAGGCCTCACAGTTCTGGGTTCACAAAAAGGACACTAAACAAGAACTATGGTGGATCCATGGTTATAAGGGGAGTAGCCTTTTCCCATGTCACCATTATTAAAAATCCAATACCTTGTTTGGCAAAAGGGAGGGCTACACTTCTGTTCCTTGCACTTTCTAATTCCAAATGCAAAAGTTCCAGTTCCTACTTCTATCCCTCTAGTATCTTCAGTTTTATGTCGTAGATCTGAAGTTTCTAAGGTGCCAATGAGAGCTCCTACTTTGTACAAAGCTCCTGGTACCAGGTGGCCAGGCACACTGCAAAGTGCTTGTTTCCATTCTTTCACCTTTATTCTCTCCCCTCCCCTGCGTCTCAGGGCCTTACTTGGATGCAGAGGCATTTTTATAAAATGAACAAGGAGGGCAGCCCAGAACTTTACTTTGCAGCATGTCCTGTCCCTCTGTAACATTGTTAGAAAAAAGAGGGACAAAAAACTTACAAAGGCAACCTCTAAAATGCCCAACATGGAGTTTGCAGAGACTGGCAAGAAAAAAGTATGCAAAAAATGGGCTGGTGGTGGTAGTCATCCATGGTGTTAAGGGGGTTGAGGGGGGGGGGGGGGGGGGGGGGGGGGGGGGGGGGGGGAGGTGACTAGTGTAAAATGGTACTACAGCAAATAAATGGGTTCAAGCAAGCCAGGTAACATAGAACACTAATGATTTTGACTTTAGTACATACTCAGACATTTTTATAGCATTTTTTAAAAAAAGCCAGCAAGTTCATGGACTGTATGTATAATCCACTGCATATTTTTGTCTCCTTGTTTCAATTCCAACTGACTATGAAAAGATGGACAGTAACATCTGGCTACGTTATAGTATTACATTTATAATTGAAATCTGGCTATTCATCCAAGCTTCTGGGGCCCAGTGAATTCATGGCTTTGTTTTTGATCTGTCTGACTGTAGGCATAATTTTGTCTGAAACTCTTTACACTGATGAAATGGTTTTACATTAGTTTGTACCCCACCTTGATATCAGCCAATGCAGGGGAGGCTGGAAAAGATTTCATAAATGCTATATTTGCTTCACAGCTTCATGCCAGAAGATGTGTATAACATGAAGAACTGGTGCCTGAGTTTTCTAGTTTTCCTTTTCTCTCCACACACTTGTTTTAGTGTCACATTTTTGATCATCAGTATGAAGACAGAGACTGTTCTTATTATCCTGTGAGACACTCAGGAAATATTTCTGTCTTAAGAGCTGCTTTTAAGTGTTCTTAATAGGTAAATAATTCCACTGGGAGAAAAAACACACTATATGAAATGTTGATAAAGAGCTACCTCTGTTCTAGATTGCTGCAAGCTGGCTGTGGAGTTACAGGAGTTTCTTCTCCAGCTTCTGTGTTCTCCACCACATATTTACACGAAGCATCTTGCGAGGTAGACAGTTTTCCTTCCTCACTAATGAAGAAATGGGTTACAGTTTCATTTCTGCCTTAAACATTTGTATTATCATGCATTTGTGAGAGGCTGGGGAGAAAGGGTTCAGAGGTCACATGCAAACAGATTTTAGAAATGACTGAAACATGGAATACAAGCACAAGGTTGTGGGTTCTGTTTACATTCATCACTGGCATCAGTTTATGTTCACTTTAAAGGAACTGGACTAGAAAAAATGCAGGATGTAAGATTACAGAGTAGTAAAAAGAGGAATAAAGAATGTACATGGTGCCCAAAGTGAAACACATTCAGTATCCTTTTCTGTACATACCGATAGGATTTCAACACTCTGAAGCCAAAAGTGAGGGGGAGGGGGAAAAACAGAAAAGGAATATAAAAATACCATCAAGACCTTTGGCAAAAAAGTAGCCCTTGGAGTTAGCCTATTTATAATGCAACCAAGTAGCAGTTGCTTATTACACATTATTATTCAAAATTTCTAAATGAACTAGCCTTTTTTCATGGAGAGATTGAACAGAGGGCACAAAACACTGTAATCTCAGCAGGTCTCAGACCTATTTCTCACATACAGCAGGTGAAGTGGTAACCTTAGATCTGGAGTTAATCACTTCAGACTGCAGTCAAGGACTCACTTGTGTATGTATCAGCTTCCTTACAGGCGGATTTTTAAAATGAGGAAAATGGCTCTTTTGTAAGGGGAAACATTTAGTCATATGAGGCTGCCACCTAAAGGCTGAAGTGGGAAAGTCCAGACACAACAAAGCATCTTAGGACATCTGCAAGACTAGCAAATGTTTGCACAAGTACCAACTGCGGCCCATGAAAGTTTATACCAAATAAAAGGAGTTAGGCTGCTCCAACAGAAACAACAAAGAGTCTTGTGGCACCTTAAAGACTAACAGGGCCAGTCCTCTGGAGAAATCCAGACACAATTTTACTGCCCTACCTGTTGTTTGTGAGAACTAGGCCTCAGTCTAGATGACAGACTGCTGGTGGGGAATTTCATAAAGCAGTCTTGGATAAGCTGCTCTGACCTTCCCAAAGGGAAGGATAGGATGTAACTTTGACAAAGTTGGTAAGATACAAATGTAGGTGTTTCATCTTTCCCAAGTCACCACTGAAATGTATCTAAAAAGAAAACAGTGCAATTCACACACATGCACCTTTGGAACTGATATATACATATATATTTGTACTAAGGTATCTGCACTACAATATAAATGCTTGTCAGAAGTGGCCCTTAGATGAACAATAACAGGAAAAATACAGAACAGAAAAAGGGTAGGACTGCTGAAATAATATACATGAATAGCTTGGTTCAATACATACATTATTCATATTCCCGAAGCATAACATTATTTTGTGGATTCAGGTGAATTAGCAGCAAAACAAAAGGACACCTGGGGTTAATTCAAACATACAAAGAACATGTTGGCCTGGCCATCCAAATTGTTTCCACTGATCAATGAAGACTATCCAGAGTTGTGTTATCACTGGCTACTTGCTCTTAGGGGGTGGTTTAGGCAAATTAAGTTTTGACCATTTTACCCTCCAGTTCTGGGAAACAGTAAAGCTGAAGCAGCAAAATTTCTGAATCAAACAGTTACCTTATAACTATTACATCAGAGCAGCAGAGGATTTGCAACTCAACATTATGACTGAATTTAGATAGTTTGGAGGCATATCTATGGATTTTAGGGCTCAGGGGAGCGGAGCATCTGCATGCTCCTGAGCCCTACTGCGCTGTCCAGGCTCCATTTTGGCATGCACACATTCACATGGCATACAAGCTGATGATGTGCCTCTGGTGCGGCACACAAGGGATGCCACTACACTGCTCCAGGGTGCTAATGGCACCTTGGAAGTGGTGAGTGCATCGTTGCCGCAATGTGCAGTCGCCATGGCAATGATCCAGGGGAGATCATCTGTATCTCCCCATAGTGCTGGGAGTTCTCCCAAAACTAAGCTTAGCACTGTGACCTTGCATTTAAGGGTCCTGGAGGGCAGGCCTTGGCCCAGGCCCTCTAACAGGGAATCCATAGTCATTGGGACAGATGTGCTCTAACTGCTTTGGACTGGTGGCAGCTGAGGATACAACGAAGTATGGAACTTGCAAAACAAGGTAAACCTTCTAGAAAATACCATTGAACCTGCCTTAAATGGAAATGTGGGCAAGGGACAGATTCTGTCAGAAATCATTCCTTCCAAAAGGCTCCACAAGTGTCATCAGGGGTATTTGTTTCTCCTAAAGTGAGTCTCTGGCAACAGAATGAACAGCCTTAAATTCTGATGTTTCCTGCCCTTATGTCTTCCTCATATAGTGAAGGGGGTAAGCTGCTTGAATTTAAGGATGAACCTATCCAGCCCTACTTGTTATGGTATTTCTTTGAATATTATTTATCTATTGTCATTAAAATTAAACAAAAACTAGACTTCACTAGCTGTCAGTGGTGCTTTTCAATGTTATTCTATTTAAGATGCAGTAACTAGGTGTAGTGGTTTGAGTGTTGGAGTATGACTGTGGAGAGCAGGGTTCAAATCCCTATTCAGGCATGAAACCTCTCAGGTAAACTTGGGCAAGTCACATTCTCTCAGCAGCAGAGGAAGGCAAATACAAATCCCCTACAAACAAATCTTGGCAAGAAAATCCTATGACAGGGTCACCTTAAGGTTGCCATAAATTGGAAATGACTTGTAGGCACACAACAACAGCTGAGCCCCAATAGGTGACAGTGGCATTTCCCAATATTACATATTTATTCTTTTTAAGATGCAATAGCAACTGAGTCTACTAGAAGAAGAAGCACTGCAAGAAAGAATAGTGACTATGTTGAGTTGCTGCTGGGAAGGAAAGCCATTGTAAGACAGCTGTGGCAAAAAGAGGCAGGACACGTTGAGTTGAAAACCAGTCCCTCCCTTAGAAAAAGCTCTCACATGCTCTGTGCAGTGCAAAATTGCTCAACCTGCCAGAGGAGAGGTAACTTGCTGTGGTAGCTGCCAGGCACTGGAAGCAGCTGTGGCATCAAGCCACAGAAGTACTTGGTCTTCAACAGGAAAACTCAAACAGAAACTTGAATCGCTGAAGAGGGTCCTTGAGGGCAAAGATCTGGTGTTTTCTCCACCCCATTCCCAGTCAAGTAAGTCACTGACTAATTAAGAAGAGAAGTGGAAGAGAGAATGGAACAGTCAGCCAAAGAAGGGAAAAGACCTAAAGGCCACTCATTCATTATCTACTCTAGAACAAGGAAGAGATCCTGGGAGGGGAAGTTTTCTTCCTTCCTGTTAGAGCCAGGAAGTTTAAATTGACTTTACTTCCTTGATAATGGATGAATTAATCTTTTCCTTTCCTGTTTCAGCCACTGACTTCTGTTGGGTCCACACTTCCATTGACTACAGATCATCTACTGCTCTTGTAAAAATGGGACTGGTAGGCAGGTGCCTGACATGCACTTCTCACATCACAGTTTGAAGGAGCTTGGGGCAATAAATTTAGGACTAAAATAGTTTGGGGCAATAATTTGAGACCATGTATGGTGCATTCCACAAATGTCACTCACATACCTTGGGCAGGAGGGGCATGCTACAGAACAACATACCTCCATGCCACAGGGACCATGGGGACAAGCAGTCTGCAGCCACTGGCTGCAGGAAGAATCTAGAAGTAAATCCACTTCGCCACTCTGTCTCTTCAATGACATATGTAAGATCTCAGCAAGCAGCTGTTTCCCCTTTTTCTAAGCACATACACTACATCAACTGAATAAAGATGTGGATGCCAGCCTTCAACACACTGTCAAGTCAGACCATGCCATGCCAATAAAAAATTAAGTTACTAGAGGGGCGAGGCTGCAAGATACGTTCTCTAGGATGTGCTGGAGGCCAAATTCCTCAAATTGGCTCCCAGCCTTACGCAGGAATGTTTGTTTTTAATGAAGAATATCACTAACTCCTCTCCAAACTTCACTAAATATGTACTGGGAAAAGAGAAAGGAAAAAATTGGGAATGGAACACTGGTGAAATGAACAGCAAACCCTCACCCCTCAAAGAATATCCTGTCTCAGCAGAGAAGATCCTAACTTGGGAAGGACATCTTCCACACAAATAAGATAAAGCCTGCTTATCCTGACAAGCCCTGCCTCCAGATTAAGTGACAGAAAATAACCTGGATGTCCATCTTCACCAATAGAGGAAGAAAATTATGTCTATGTAACAGGATTCAGATATCTAGCCAGTGAATATCCACTAAAGGAATGCCAAGTGCAAGGCACTTAATCGTCTTAAATTTAAAGAAGAGAATGACAAGTTAGAGTACAAAGATATACAGGACAGAACACTTAAAAAGTGGTAAAAGTAACTCAGTAAAATAGTAAATATTGCAAGGGGAAAATCTGGAGTTACTGCAATTGTAAACAGTCCTTTAAAAATAAACAACAAACATTCTGAAAAGTCTGGGCTCTGCCCTATATTGGTTTCTGTGATCCACTGGTATCTGTTACATCTAAACACAACTTTAGGAAGAAGAACACCAACTTAAGTACCTATTATTAGAAATAATATACAATAGCTGGAATTGCTGCTAATCCAGCTATTTAACTGGATTCTGGTAAATTTATTGTGGCTAGCATCTGGACACAGTACCAACTAACCTCAATAAGGTTGTCATTTAATATTTTGATCATTAAAAGGAAACATCAGAACTTTTTAAAAAAGCAAAACAAAAAAAATACTTTGTTGCTTTTTGTTCCTTTTATCACTTGCACATTAATTGTGTACCCAAGACACTAGTTTAAATCAAACAGTTAGTCCCAACTGTGTAGTATTTGGAACTTGCATAAGTATTGACTTAAGAAAATCATTCCCACTGATTCAATAGCTCTACTTCAACTGGAGTTAACAAAAAGATTTTGTCTGTTGCTTTTTAGTTTCTTTTTTTTCAAATAGAAATATGTGCATGTGTGTATGCATGTGCAGATGTACACAAACACATACAAAATAGGCCCCAAATCCTCTCAAATGCTGTTAAGAGCAATATGACTCATAAGGCATGTACAGACACAAAAATTAACATTATTCTCTATTCTAAAATGTGATGGTTTTACAGATGCCTTTGTTGTTGTTGTGTTGTTGTGCCTTCCAGTTGTTTACTGACTTAGGGCAACCCTAAGGCCTGAAAGACTATCATGGGG
>NC_056522.1:261942940-262026363 GCF_019175285.1 Sceloporus undulatus
AAATGATGCCTGGGTCCTAAGAGTCCGGAGGTCGCTCCAAAGCCACACTCCATTCCTAAGCACTGGAGTGCAGCTTTGGTGCAGCTTCCGGATTCTTAGGATGCATGCATCATTTAAATAGCATTCCTCCAAAGAGACCCAAAGCAGCTTTATTTTGGCAGTCTGTAACAGGCCAAAGTTAAAAGCGGGTTTAGTGAAGTTTACAGAAAACAAGGAACATCAAGCCAGAGTTTTAACTCTGACCCTTTTTTTACATAAAATTCGTATTTGATCAAGGAATTATGTTTTTAAAATACTACTAAGATGAAGAATGGAAAACTAGACCAACATTTTTAAAATTAATTTAATCAAAGCCTATATTTTCTTAGGGTGAATAACAGCAGGATTTGTTTTCTCACCTTTTGAAGACAGCTGTTTCAGTTTTAGCATCTACAGTAAGGCTAAGGGTCTCCTTCATGCTGCCATTCATTACTGTCTCAGTCACCTTGTCTGTATTTTCCACATCATCTTCACCATCAGAACCAGCTTCCATTGCAACACTTCCTACAGCTGGAGGGGATAGTTTGAACAATGAGTATGTTTATGTACCAAACTTTTTAAAGCATTTTACTCAGCTGAAAAAGCTCCTAGAACAATAAACAGAATAAGCAAGTATTCTTTGGAACAAGATCAGAACTACTGGATGCACACCTGTTAAAAAGAGCTCAAAGATTTTTGTGCAGTTCTTAAACTATTTTCTATGCCATTTTTGCAAATGCTCACAATTACAAAACCTAAATGTGTGGTTATTTATAATAACTATTTTTAAAAAAATTAAACACACTCCGTAACTATTACTTTTCCATGTCCAGTTTATTTCAGAATCACAAAGAAAACCTATGTGTCACATCTGAAGCCATATCACAGTCTTTCATGCCATTTGCATGCCCACTAGCCGTAGAGTTACGAAGAAAGCCAATATAAATGATATAGTCTTAAACTTCAGTCATTTCAGGTGGCCCAACAAGCTTTCTCTATTTGTATAATGTGTTTTGGCACTCTTTTCAGTGCTCTTACCTTCTGGCTGAGTTGCAAGTGCAGCTACATTTGCACCAAGAGGATCCATTGGCTCTGTGCTGGTTTCCATCTCCACAGGTGAATTACTTCTTAATGAATCTTTTGAACTTTAAAAACAAAATGAAAACATTTCACTGCTTTTTAACAAGGAATGCACTGGTATTACATTCTAGATAGATAGAAGCGAGGCAGAGACTGTTAAGCAAGCAGATACTTCAATATGTATGCTAACAGAAGTGCTGTTTTAAGATACACCTGTGGCTTATAAGAAGCAAACACACAAAATGGATCATTGATAAATGTATACTCAGCTAGAGTTAGCGTCTATCTGAAAGTAAATAGATCTCTCTTTTGGAACAGGGTGTCAAGGAAAAGGTTCAGTGTTAGGATACAGGAATACAATATGAGAAAGTCCTTCCATCATTTTCAATGCAGAAGGTGCTGAAAATATTGAACAATTTAATGCTGTCTTCAAACACAATGTTGTCCAGGCTTGAAAAGGCACCATACAACTCGTGGAGGGATGGGGAGGACTGCACCTGTGACTGGAAGGGATTTGGTTATTAGCTTTTTCATTTTGCTGCTCAGATGCAAGGCTCCACTTGAAATGTTTCACTCATACAGGAGAAGAAAAGACTGCAAAAACACAAGTGCTAGTGTTTTTTTCTCCCACCTGAAAACTGCTGTGGAGAGTTCATCCCGGCAGCTTCCAACCAAATAAATGGGGCAGGGGTAAACTTTTACTTTGTGCTTTGTTCACCAGGACACTTCTTATCTCAGAAAAAACATTACCACAAGTAATATAATTTCACTTCATTACAAATTATCTGCTACAAATGGATTCTTAGAAAGTGTCAAACAAAACTCTAATGTTATTAATCTAAAGTCAAATTTTTAACAACATAGTTACTTTCATTTCACTCACAAGTTTTGGTGGAATGCAATACTTTCTTACCTTAGAGATGTGAAATCTGAAAAGGAAGCCCAGCCAGTCTCTTTTGCTGGCATTGGCTCTTCTGTGCTCCATACATCAGACCCAACAGAATCCAAATTAGTGCCATGTGTGGTTTCCATAGGAACATCGAAGTTAGCTGACCAGCTAGGTGCTAGAAAGATAAAAACAAACATAGATATAAACATTAAAGGGAAACAAATCTATAGCATGGCTATTAAAAACAAATTGAAGTAACTAAAATGCTTGCAGATTGTCCTGCTGCCTAAGGCGGGATACAGACTGCCAATTTGGGGTGGTCTGCAGCCGCCCCTTTGCGCAATGTATTCGGGCCAGGGCAGCCACAGCGGCAGCCCAAACACCTCAATACGGCGCTTTTCGGGACCAGGGAAGAGCGGCAAAATGCCGCTCCTCCCTGGTCCCGAAAAGGAGTGTCCTTGGGGCTTCATGCTCCAGGACACTCCAGGAGCTGCAGCTAGGGGAGAAAGGGGCCACTTGGCCCCTCTCTCCCTGGCGCCATTCCTGCAGCAATCTAGTTGCCGCGGAAATGAGGCGCTCTCCGGGTAGGAGCTCCATTTCGGAGCTCCTTCCTGTGCCACAGTTAGGCCGCCACAAGCAGCCTGATGCGGCGCCAGGACGTAACGGCCACACCGCGCCATTTGGACACGACGCAGCCGTTACATCAAAATGGTGGCGCCCATGTAGACAGGGCGCCGCCATTTTGACGTACTGAGTAAGTCCTAGGCTTAGGGAATGTCTTAAAAGGATGCTCCCGGGCAACCCTAGCATGTACTCAGTATGTGCTTCAAGGCCCGTCTGTACAGGGCCTTAGTAATGTTTTGGCACGGTTGCTAGTTGAAAATAGTCTGCAATATTGTTCCTTAAAGGTTCTACATATATACAGAGAAATGCACACAAGCATGCTATTTTGCTTCATATAAAATCTTCAGAGACAACACAGACTTCATTAAGGAGCATATAAATTATTTTAAGTACAGTATCAGGACACACAACTAGCCATCTCCTAGGTTTTATCTAAGACTTCTGTCAAAACAAATTCTGGATCTCTCCTTTGGAAATCTTTTTTGTCCTATTTGCCCAAAATGCTGAATGATCTACAACAACTTGATATGTCAAGTGTCTAAAGTTTTTATTTAACTGCTTTAAGCATCCATAGGTACTTAGCATAAGAGACGAAGATTAGAGGAATCTTCGTGTGAAATCTCTCAAGAGAGGCAGCAGGCTGTCTATCTACACCTGATTTATACTGCCAATATATTCCCAAACAAATGCAAGTCCAAACTAGTTTGCTCTTATTTCTAAAAAGTTAACACCTGATTCAATACTAATTAGGTGAACAAGGGTGCATCTACACTATAGAAATAATGCAGTTTAACACAACTTTAAGTGTTGTAGCTCCATCCTATGGAATTCTGGGATGTGTCATTTTTACAAGGTCTTTAGCCTTCTCTGCCAAAGAGTGCTGATGCTGTACAAAACTACAAACACTAGTTTTCTATGGGATGGAGCCATGACAGTTAAAATGGTATCAAACTGCATTAATTCTACAGTGTAGATGCACCTTTAGTTTGACAAATTTTCAATTATAATACCTACCAATTATAATTGTTTAAAATGCCTTTAAAATGTTTTTTGCAAGGCCAAGGGCTCTCACATTCCGTTTTTACTGTTGATATGCTAATAACAGCATTCCAATGTATATATTCAGTATCAGTGACATGAAAGTTACTTACTTTCATTCAAGTCTACTTCCATCTTGTCTTCTGTATTGGTGCTTGACTCAAACAAATCTTGCTTTGCTCCATCTTCTTCTTCAGAATCTGTACTCTCTTCACTGTCTGTACTGCCTGAGCTTTTTATTTTTTAATGAAAGAAACAGAGATAATCATGTCCACTACATGAGATTTTCTTCCCCTTATACTGAAACAATCTTTTCTAAAGATTAACACACAGCAAAGGTTCCATGGGAAGACTAGCCTTGGAGGAAGTCTGACTGCTCTCTCCTATTTTAACACAGTCAAATGAAAAGATGAACCATCACCCTCACCACACCTTTTCTCTTCTAAGGCATGAGAAACCTTTAAGGCTTCTGAATTTCTCTGAGTTTGATATTTTTTTAAAAAAAATCTTCTTTCACTTCCACTTTAACTGTTTTGGCAGACAAGAGTATAACTTTTAAATAAGATAGCTGGACTAGATAGTTATACTCAGAAAACCCCACATAAATGTTAAAAGAACAAGTATTTTTTTTATTTAAGTCTCTCCCCCCCCCCCCCCCCACCATGCCCGGTTCTGATTAGAAACTGGATATAGGTAAATCACCTCTAGGCATATCCAAACAAGGCTGAAATTATGACAGAAAGCCATGTGATCTGGAAAGGATAAGAGCAACTAGTTCACCTCCCATCCACCCCCTCACTCCTGGATTTACTGGAATTCCTAGAACTTCAGACTGCAGCAACAGTCAGTTCTTTTTAAACTTGAAGACTGTACACTTTTAATTATATATAGACCAGCTGATTAACCTATGAGCAGTTATGTCTGTCAACATTTAAGACTGAATAGATTTAACTAGTTTCAAGGACATGGATTTCCCCCCTAACTTTAAATTACAAAGAAAATATATTCTCTGGTATCTCAAAGTTACCTGGACCTTCTCTGAGATTCTGGTGTAAAAGCAATATGTTTCTCTTCCCAGATATCTTCTTCATCAGAACCACCATCATCAAACTGTTGTATTCTCTCCTTGCAGCATGCCTCAAACAAAGCAATATTGCCCTAAATATGTGTAGAAGCAAAATACATGAAGATCACCACTGACATTCAACTCTTGAAAAGAGAGTTTCTTCCCTATCCCCCTCCCTTATTTTTTTTTAAACAAAGTGCACTGAATGGTTAAACAGAAATCAGCCACATCAAAGATTTTGACATACTGACAATTCCAGATGTTAACATTCAGACTCATGTGGGCCACTAGGAGCCCTGGTTTTGGGAGTGCCAGATGCATCCTGTCTGCAAGATTTCACTTCTTTATTAAATCACCCCCACCATAATCTCATCTGCATTTTAATTGTCAAAGCTCTAAACACACACATACATCAGTGCCTGAAAACCAAGAAGGTACCTCACTTCTTTCTTTATAGGGACTTTTCCGCCAAAGATGTGATACAAGAATATTCTGTACAGGTAAATCTCTTCCCTCACAAGAGACTTACTGGACTGAAAACAGCACATCATTGTCTCTCTCAAGGGGTGTTACCAATTCAAGTCAGGGTCAATGTCTGGTGCCAATTTAACAGTCCAGGTTTCAATGCAGTAACCTCTTAGTGTGCAAAATTATTTCCCAAAAAGCCAGGAGTGAATTTATTTCCTAGGAGGCCAACCAGCTAGCAAGAAGCACCATGCACTTCCTTCCTGTCATGTTCACCAGAGGACAGCAGACTGTTGACTCTTAAGGCTGAAGCCAACAGTGTCTGTCCACCAGCAAAACAGAATGCACTAGTACATAAGCAGGGAATGTGTGGCTTTTCTTGGACTGCAATTCCCATAAGCCCTAGCCATTACTAGGGCTTATGGTAAGGGGAAACAGGAATCCGACAACATGTGAATAGCCTGCCATTGTCCATCCCTGCATTACAGGAATTAATTCCAACTCCCCACTACAACCTGATGTGCCTCCCATAAAATCTGATCCACAGGTTTGGAAAACCCTGCAGAGCAGATAGTGCAAGACACAGGGGTTTGCAGGGGAAGAGAAGGGAAGGGGAAGCTTCATTTGTGTGAGCAAAAATCAAACTCACAGAGAGAGAATGCCATTGAATTTATTTCAGTAAAAAAAATGTATTTAAAAGTAATAGGGCCAAGAAGAACCATCATTCTTCCTCACTTTCTCCCACACTCTCCCAAACCCATGAATAGCTACAGAATATACTTACACTTTCATTTGTATTGAGGGTAAAATTGATGTCTGACACACGATCAAAAGAAACACTGTAAATAAAGTACAAGTTTATGCACTAAAAACAAGAGAGAAATGGCATTCTAGGTCACAGATATCCTAAATATTTCACTTTACACTATTTTACAGAAAGATAAGAAACCAAAATTTCCTTTACGAATATAAACTGTTACAGGGAAGCATCTTGACTATTGTCCCTTAGTTTACTGTACTAACTGATATGTAATACGGTTTCTTTCTTTGCCAGGAATAATGTCTTAGGGCCAAATCCTCTGGTGTTGAGGAGGGGCCAATGCTGGAAGAAGTGTTCACTCAGTAATGAGAAAAGATGGCCAGTCCTTGATATTTATACAAGTGGATCATTCCCATCTGCAGGGGTTTGGTTCCAGCGTACCCCACATATGAGGAAAAACATGGACGCTCAAGCCCCATATTACTCCATGGGTGGCAACATGTGCACATCTGCAAGCACACGCCACACTGAATAATATGGGGCGGTGTGAGCTGCAGATAGCTAGTTTATCATTATACAAGGCCCTCTCTGTTTATATATAAATGTCTTTATCCTCCAATTTTAAAAAATGAAGAGAAACAGCAAAGGCTGCTGAAAGGATTCATTTTTGATCAAACAGGAAAAATGTATCCAAAGACTGCAATCCAAAGGATGGCATGCTTACACTGAGGGAACTTCAGGCAGAATAAGAATTTCATTTTGTTGGTGAAAGTATTGATAATTTTCAGATCCTTGCAGGAGTGCCTGTTAACATGAAGCCCTCACTATCTCTCTATGTGGGGTAAAACATGCTGATATAACTTGGTAAATTTATGGGAACATGTATAATAAAATTCAGACATTTCCCCTCTACCAAATTAAAATTAAGACCATAAAGTGCTATATAGCCCAAGAAATTGAATTAAAATGAACAGAGAGTGAATAAAACTGTCTCTCCTGTGCCTACACAACAGGATTCAACCTGCTGTCAACTTGGATATTTAGCACAGGGACTACATAATATTTTATGATCTGATTTTAATTTGGAATCTGAAAATGTCTAATTCTTACTGCATGTATAATTACAACGAGTCCTTCTATAGCTCTATGGTGTTTTAGCCAATGATTAATACATTCTGTCTTTGAGTAATTTTTATTCATATTTTTGCTGCTGTCTTAAGGAAAACATTAAATCTATCATTGATACAAAAAAACTGTCAAAGTCAAGTAAGTTATAACTTACATAGATAAAAAGTAACATCTCTTACAGCAAGTAAGAATTAAATAAAAATTAGGAAATCATATATGATGGAAGTTTAGGAAATCACAGCACAGAAAACCACTGCAAAGAAAACTACATGGATTGGAACGGAACACAAGCCATGGTTACAAAATTAGAGTAATATTGATCTGTTCTTGATAAAGTAACAGCTTTTCTTTACAGACACTCTGTGTAGAAAAAATCTTTACTCTTTTTATTCAAACAGTAAATATTTTATCTACACAAAGTGTTGAAAAATATATGAAAAAAAAGTAACTAGTGCTTATGTTTGCAACACTGAACAGGGACTCACAGGGAAGAGATCCAAGCAGAATACAGAAGTAAACTCAATTTGTAATTAATTAATTACTTATAATATAAATTCTTAACTGGTTGAAGCATCTGAGCTTATTAAACATAATGAAATGGTTACGTAAATTAAATCTACTAGTATTTTGGACCTAAGTTATTCTTTAAATCACTAGTTCCCACATAGTACCCCTATTCACTACCACTCCCATCATCCATGACCACTGACTATGTGGGCCAGGGCACCACACGGCAGGAAGTACATGTCAAAATTTAAAACTTGTACTTATCTAAAAATGGTCAGAACTGAGCTGGCAAAGATTACGCTATGAATCTGCTTCTTACAGCAACATACAGAAGCTGTAAGCATCACACAGATACTGTGCTGTTTCTGTCGTTTTTCCCATTTAACATAAATTTAAATCAAAAGCCTCATGCATTCCAAGCTTTGATAATTTGCACCAGAATCACGAGATTTTAGAGTGTGAAATCCATACAGTGAGACGTGTACTGTATTATTTTAGTATTATTTTAGTGAGAGTCACTAGAAAAGTTTGCTTCACAAATGCTAGGGATGGAGGTGTTAGACAAAAAGCTTATTTTATCTCCAATGTGCACAATACAAAGTGAACAAGATTGACTACACACAGCTTATTATCACTAAAGAGACAGCAACTAACCACTGCCAACACAAACAAATGGAAAACGAAAGGCAGACATTAAGGAAAGCTATACTCACTTGCCGATATCATCTTGATCAGCAAACTTCTCATCGTTGAAGCCAAACTGGTCAATAAAATTGGACGTCATTTGTTGCATCTGATAATCAGAAAAGGCCTGGCAACCCCAGGACCAATGACAGTGATATAATGATTCTAATAATAGTCTAAATACTACTTGCCCATTTTGTGCCAGAAATACTTTTGCTAAATAACATTTATAGAGATATATTGAGGAGGGGGGAAGCTATCAGTAATGTCTACAATTTATTAGATGTTTGCAACCAGGAGGGAATGGCAGAAGAGCAAATGACTGGTAACTGTCTGAGTAAGAATTAAGTGTGGCTTCTATACAATGTTTTTAAAATGACAGGCAATAGGGCAGTGCACGTCTGAATAGATATTGTGATAAGCAGTGTGAAGAGTAAGAAACATGGCACTTCCGACACTCACAGGGATATAAGGGAGTCTTTCTGACATATATTAAGAAATTCAGCAACTGTGACATTTACTTTGGAGGAACAAAGCATTAAGCTAAATCTCCTAGTAGATCTTTTGGGGGGGGGGAATGAGGTGACTCGTGATTTTCAGTGTTTGTGACTAACCATACAACTCATGAAAGGCTATTAAGACTAACCATACAACACATGAAAGGCTATTAATTGATAAACATTTAAGATAGTATTTCATACTTTGCTTAGTCCACCCAAGTAGCATGAACAACTGTCCCACTGCACGGTTTCTATGTCAGGAATGGGCAAGTGTGGAAGGGCAGCCTCCTGATGAGATCGAGTTTTGCTCCTGCAAAGAAAACCCTTTTGCCTCAGGATGCCCTATGGGAGACATGGGGACATTTTCACTGTGTTTTGAGTCCTTCCTGGGCCATTTTAAGCCCAGAAGAAACCTTTTGACAACAGGATGTGAGCAAAAGTAATTTCTTATTCACTTGTTGATTCAGAAAAGGCTTCTCTTGGCCCTAAGATGGTCCAGAATGGGCCCAAAATGTGGAGGAGATGCCCTTAATCACCCTTGAGGCTATTTTGTAGCCAGAAATAATCTGGAAAATATTGCAAAATTATTACTTGACCCTGTGATGGAAATGCCCTACATACCCCCTTAGGGTGCATTTTGGAAGGAAAAAAATTGCATCTGCTAATTTATTGACCCTCCAGGGAGCCCTTGGTGGGGGACATAAAAATAGCCTTGAGTGACACATGCAGCCCACAGACCACACTTTGCCCACTCTGCTCCAAGTAAAAGTGATTTACCGTATTTTCCGGCGTACAAGACGACTTTTTGACCCTCTAAAATGGGGTCAAAAGTTGGGGGCCGTCTTGTACGCCGGTAACAAGAGAGCCACAGGAACCCAGCGCACTTACCTGGTTGTCCTGCCAGCTTCCAAAGGGCTCGGAGCCCCTTGGAAGTCGGCGCGGAGGTGCCTCCCTGGCTGCTGGCTCCAAAGCCCTCCGGAGCCCTTCGGAAGCCAGCGCGGGGGGTGCCTCCCTGCTGCCGGCTTCCAAAGCCCTCTGGAGCCCTTTGTAAGCCGGCACGGAGGTGCCTCCCTGGCTGCCGCTTCCAAAGCCCTCCGGAGCCCTTCGGAGCTGGCGCGGAGGTGCCTCCCTGGCTGCCGCTTCCAAAGCCCCCAAGAGCCCTTTGTATGCCGGCTTTGTGGGCATCAGGCCCCCTAAAACTTGGCCTATATGGCCAGGGCACTGCATGCATGCAAGGCAGTCTTTGCAGGCCTCAGCAAAGGCCTGGGATAAGGACAGGTTGCTTACCTGTACAGTATTTCTTCGAGTGGTCATCTGCGAATACAACAAATGGGTTCACTGCGCCTGCGCATGCTGCTCGGAACTACGGGAATCACCGGGCAGAGTTTAACTCTGCAACATAGTGAAACTTTTGGCAGTAACTCCGCCCACCCGATAAGGCCCCTGCCTTCCCCACTCTTTTTCCCCAGTTCCGCAATTTTTCCGCCAAGCAGGCGATGGAAAGAGCCAATGTGAGCAGACACGGAGGGACGGACGGGTGGGATTTGTATGTTTCGCAGATGACCACTGAAGAAATACTGTTACAGGTAAGCAACCTGTCCTTCTTTTCGTGGTCTCTGCGAATCATACAAATGGGTTTAGACTGACAAGCTAAGGTATGCGGCGGAGGAGTGTCCTGAACCAAAGCTATAAACAACCTTGAACCATAAAAGTCAGTCTTTTGTTCATGCACAGATCAAATAGCAAAAGTTGCTAAACCTGAGGAGGGAACAGAGGTCATGCAAGACCGGTCCCATAAACTTGTGCAAACACATTCAACAATGTAAACGTGACACAGCTGTACAAGTGTAGTAAACAACAAACATCAGTAGGCAATCAGCAACCCTGAAACCAAAATAGCCCTCCGAAAGCTGCGTCGCGATGGCCCTGGTGCCAACCTATATGGCTTAATAAAAGTCAGAGGTTGGGACCGACAGCTTGCAGACATCCTCCAAGGAACCCGACAGAAATGCAGAGGATGCTGCCATTGACCTGTGGAGTGGGACCGAACCCTGCCAGGGAGAGGCTTGCCTAACAGTTCAAGCAGAGGTGGATGGTACCAGCCACCCATTTAGACAACCTCTGCGCAGACACACGGCAACCCTTTCTTCTTTCCAGTCCGAGTAGCATTGGAAAAGTCTCTCGGACCGACTGGAGGCAGCAGTTCTGTCCAGGTAAAATGAAAGCCAGTGCTCTCCTGACATCAAGAGAGTGTAGGCGTCGCTCCTCATCCGACGTCGGGTTGGATGCGAGAGTGGGAGACAAGTCCTGGCACATGTGGAAGCAGACACACCTTGGCAAGGAAGGTGATGTCCGTAGGAGGACCACTTTGTCTTGTGGAACCTCAGGAATGGCTGTCCCTCCGTAAAGCACAGAGTTCGCACCGCACGGGGGCAGAGGTGATGGCCACAGAAAAGCGGTTTTCCAAGTCATAGTCTCAAGTCCGCTGTGGCTACGGTTCAAAGGGTTGGATTGGAGTGCGACAGTACCGCTCCAAGTCCAAGCCGGCGTGGTACCACCGACACAGGAGGATAAAGTTGGCGCAACCCTTCAGGAACCCCTTCACCAAGGGGTCTTTGAAGAAAGAAACCCTCCCCCCAACTGGTATTTGGCACAAATGGCAGACAGGTAGCATTGATGGATGTGAGGGACAGCCCTCCATCCAAAAGTGCCATCAAAAACCCGCAACACTGAGTGGACACCTGTGCAGGAGACAAGCCTTTTGGTCAAGGAAGAGGCAAAACCTCCTCCATTTCAGGGCATAAGAGCGCTGGGTGGAAGGTTTCCTCGCAGCCAGGATCATCACCGTCCTCCTGCCTCCGGCAAGGCAGTCAGGGCGAATCCTCCAGGCTACCAGCGGCAGCCTCGATGTCGGGTGGAGAATCGTCCGTCCTGGATGACAGAAGTCGGGGCGAGGATTGAGACGGAGAAGCATCTCTGGAGGTGGAGAAGGGATGCGAACAACGGCTGTCTCGGCCACCACGGGGTGATCAGGATCGCATGGCGAGCGGTCCGCTTGTCATTTTGGACACAACTCTGATGATGAGAGGGAACGAGGGAAGGCGTAGAGGAGCTCCCCCGTCCAGAGAAAGCGGATTTCTCTCGGGATCCGTCAAATCGCTTCCTGGAGCAGAACTGGACAGTCTGTTCACCTGGTCGCGAAGAGGTCGATCCGGGGGGTTCCCCACCGATCGAAGAGGTTGCTGACGCATCTCGGGATGGAGCCTCCACTCGTGGCACACACCGAAGGAGATCTGCTGAGGCGATCTGCCAGCTCGTTGTCCTCCCCGGGAAGTGAATCCCTGGAGGAGGACGCGCCTCTGGATGCACCAGTCCCAATGCGGAGCGTGAGGTCGAGCAGGTCCTGGATCTGGTACCACCTGTTTTGTTGATTTAATACATCACGGTGGTTGTGTCCATTCTCAGGAGACCACTCTTCCTGGACAGCAACTCGAACGCCCTCAAGCCTTTTCTCCACTGCGAGCATCTCCAAGCGTTGATGTGTGAGGAGTCTGGTCTTGTGCGGACCACCTGTCCTGACGACGAGGTCGAGCAGGTGGGCGCCCCATCCCTCCAGGGATGCATCTGTGTCAGAGTCAGTTGTGCCGGGGGCTGATGAAGGGCATCCCGGTGCAGACGTTGGAGCTGTCTAGCCACCATCTGAGGGAAGCGGCCACCGGTCTCGGTACCGTGAGCCACTTTGAAGGAGGGTCCTCCACGGAGAGAAGACGGAGAGGAACCAGGATTGGAGAGGTCGAAGACGAGTCTTGCCAGGGGGTGACGAAAGTCGTCGATGCCATGTGGCCCAGGGCGACTTGGACGTCTCTGGCTCTCACCCTTCTGTGGGAGATGCACGGCCTGAGGGACGTTGTCAGGGCCTGAAACCGGTCGCGGGGGGAGGAAGGCTAAGCAGTTTTCGGTCCGAGGATGGCCCCCGATGACTTGACCTGTCTGGTCGTTGTGAAGTGGGACTTTTCCTGTTGACGACCAGCCCGAGGGAGTCCAAGAGGTGCAAGGCGAATGAGACTCCTCCTGCAGCTCGCCTTGGGATTCGGCTGCAAATAGCCAGTCGTCCAGTAGGGAAAGACCATAAGCCCTTCTGATGAAGGTATGCCACACCGGTGCCATGCACTTTGTGAAGACTCGTGGAGCCGTGGGCCAAGCCGAAGGAAGCACGTTGTAGTGGTACGCGGGGAGCCGACAGTGAAGGCGAAGAACTCCGGTGGGACTCTCGGATCCCGTGTGGAAGTAGGCGTCCTCAGGTCGACGGTCGCAAAACCACAGGCCTGGTGGAGGAAGCAATGGAAGCCAAGGTTACCATTCGAAAGCGACGGTAGTCAAGGAACAAGTTCATTGTCTCAAGTCCAGATGGGCCTGATGCCCCCATCCGCTTTCGGTACCGTGAAGTACCGGAGAAAAAGGCCCGAGGACATTGGTCGGGCGGCAAAGGGAGATTGCCCCTTTACCAAGCAAGGTGCGCACTTCGTCGAGAAGGGTGTCCGAGGGGGGAGTGGACAGAAGGCTCCATTGGGGGGCCTTGGAACTCGAGGGCATAACCACCTGCGGACGTGGTATACCACGAGTCCGAGTTATGGAGGCCAGGTGTACGAAGGGCCCAGAAGTCCAAAAAAGAGGGGTGAAGGAGGATGAAGCGCGCTGCGTCCCTTCAGGCTCTCTTCTTCCCCTGGTCGGTGTCCTGCGGGGGGACTTGCGGTACCGAGGCGGGAAGTTCGACGCCAGGGGGAAACTGCGAGGGGCGGTGTCTCACCCTGCTGCTGGACTGCCGATCCGGGGAAGGTCCCCTGGACGACCTTGCGGCTGCCACGGCCTGACGCTTCCGGAAGGGAAGCCGGTGCTGAGGACATGCCGTGCTTCTTCGCCGCCTCTTCATCCTGAACTTCGTTCAGCGGTCGTCGGTCTCGGCGTGGAAGAGCCCGGTCCCGTCGAGCGGCATGTCCTGATGCCGCCCTGACCTAGGGTTGAGGTCGGAGGCCCTCAACCAGCTGGCGTCGAAGTGCCATGGATGCTGACATGGCCCTCCCCGAACGTCCGTCCGCATATTCCTGGAAGTGGTGAATGAGCCAACCTCCATGGAAGGGGCCTCGTCCCTGATCTCCACCAGCTGCCTCTGGATGTCATCTGGGCTCCGGGACAAGGGGGAGATCCGTTCCATGAGGGTCTGGAGTAGGCCCCCATGCAGGCGGTTAGTTGGCAGCCTTGACCCCAAGGCCGATGCCGAGTACGCCTTCTTGGCCAGCCCGTCCACCTTCTCGCCTCCCGGTCGACAGGGGAGGTGCCTGCTTCGGGACGAAGCTGTGTTGGGCTCCTCCACGATGGCAGAGTTCGGCCGGGGTGGTCGGCCAACCAAGGCACTCGCCGGGGCACCCTATATAGCGACTCTACCTTGCGGGAGGGCGCCGACGGGTGGCCGGAGAGTCCCAGGACCTCTTCACAATGGTCTGGAGCGAGGAAGGAGAGGCAGGCAAGGGGAGTAGGCACGCGTCTGTGCACCCACGCTCACCGGGTCCTCGCTCGTCTTCCTCGCGGAAGCGAGCCGATGTCGAGGCCCTCGCCATTTTACGACGTGCTCGGTAAAGGACCAGACGTCGTCCGTGGGGGAAGATGGCTCTGGGTTGCATCCTCTGGGGGTGAGGCCGGTCCGAGAGGAACTCCCGTCGCCGAGGTGCTCAGACGGAAGCACGGCTCGTCTTCGGAGTCCGTCGGAGGAGGGGGTCCGTCACTCTAACCTGGGATCTCGGGCGGGTTGGACAAAGGTCAGCTGAAGACCGGGGCACTGCGGGGTGGAGACAGCGACCTCCGTAGAAGACCGAACGTCGGGACCGATCTGGACGGGGTGCCTGGTCTACGGGATGGGGGTTCAGCCTGTGAACTCCTTCACGCTCTGTCCTCCGAGACCAACACGTTACCGACGCGATGCGTGTCGAAGAAGAGGTCGGGATTCATGCCGCGGGGCTGGCCTCCTCGTCGTCGCGTTTGCCGGATGGAGGGCGACCGGTGCTCTGGGGAGCGAGGGAGAAGCGTGTCCCGTCCTCCTGTGGACAAAGTCCATGGTGGGCAGAGGCAGTGGGTGTCCGGTACGGGGTCCCGGTCTACCGGCGTCGGTCCGGTCGGGGGAGCTGGCCGAAGCGGAAGCGCGGGCCTGTTTTAGTGGAGAGCGCTTCTTTCCTTCGTTCGGTGTCGGTGGCGGGCCATCCTTGGAGGGCTTAGCTTTTTCGGGCAGGTCACGTCGGGTTTGTCGTGGTGCCTCTCTTCCCAGGCCTGGGAAGCTCCTCCGCTGGAAGAACGGATTGTCCGGGAGGTCAGGAGGACAGCGCCGCTGCCGACGACGAAGGCCTTGGGACTTTGCCCCTCCAAGGCACGCCAGCTCCTAGGCTTCGGGGCTGGCGATGCCGGTTGGAGATGAAGGCAGAGCGAGTGGACTCCGGCTCGTAGCCTTCTTCACGCGAGCCCTCGTTCCCTCGCCGGTTTGGAGGCGGCTCGGTACCCTCAGTCCCCGAGACTTGTGGGGGCGCTTGGAGGGTTTGTCGGTGGCCTGGCGGTTTGGAGCCACGGGCCACATCGGAGGTGGTGGAAGGGGGTCCCGGCCGGGACAGACACCACGCTGGGAACGGCGGCCCTCCCCAGATCCGACGCTGGACACACTGGCCCGAGGGATGAGGGGGGGGCGCCGAAGGCGGGACAGAGATGACCCGCGAACCCCCTTCTTGACCTTGCCAGGGCAATCGCCGAAGTGAGCGGGACTCACGGTTTTCCGGCCTGGGACGAAGGGACTGCAGAGCAGGCAGGCCTTGGTTCATGGTTCTTGCCCAGGCACAGCAGGCAGGAGGAGTGCGGGTCTGGACGGGCACCTTGCCCCGCAAATGTCGCATTCTTGAAGGTGCAGGCATTTCCAGTATCACAAAGCCAGAGGAGAATCCGTAAACGAGGTCAACAGTCCGAAAGTCCGAAGTTACCAGGGGCGGGAGACAAAGAATGGTCAAAGTACACTCCGAGGTCAAAAAGCGAAAGTGATCAAGCAAGCAAGCAGCGAAAGTTCCCTGAAGCAGCTAGCGCAGCGGAAAAAAGGAACTGGGGAAAAAGCGGGAAGGCAGGGGCCTTATAACGGTGGGCAGAGTTACGCCCCAAAAAGTTTCAATATGTTGCGAGTTAACTCTCCCAGTGATTCCAGTAGGTTCCAGCAGCACTGCGCAGGCGCAGTGAAATCCATTTGTATGATTCGCAGAGACCACGAAGAAGAAATAAAAATAAAAATAAAAATGAAGAGAGAGAGAAATAGATAGAGAGAGCGGGGGAGAGAGTAGAGAACACACAGAGAGAGAGAGAGACAGGGGGAGAGAGATAGATAGAGAGAGAGAGAAATAGAGAGAGGGAGGGAGGGGGGGGAGGGGGGGAGAGAGAGAGAAATAGTGATAGGAGAGGGGGAGGAGATAGAGAGAGAAAATAGATAGATAGATAGATAGATAGAGAGATAGTAGATAGAGAGACAGACAGATGAGAGAGAGAGTGAGAGAGAGAGGAGAGAGAGCAAGAGAGAGGGAGATAGATAGATAGATAGAAGTAGATAGATAGATGGATGATATATATTATATATAGAGAGAGAGAGAAAATAGAGAGAGAGAGAAATAGATAGATAGATAGATAGATAGATGAGAGAGAGAGATAAGCCAAGCAGGCAAGCAAGCAAGCAAGCCAAGATTAGAGAACGAGTTGGGGTAAATGCAGTGATGTTTTTTAAATTTGTATTTGGTGTGCATTGGAAGAGGGGGGTGGTCTTATACGGCAAGTATATCCCAAACTCTATATTTTAACTGGGAAAGTTGGGGGTCGTCTTATACGCCCAGTCATCTTATACACCGGAAAATACGGTAGTTTAACTTTTCAGCTGCCATCAGTAATCTTCTAGAGCAAGAGTTAGACTCAGATTTGGCAAACCAATGTTACATAGCCAATCAAACAATCAAAACAATCATTTGTTTCTCATAGCACCTTAAAGACAAATTAGTTTTGCTAAGTTTTCAAGGGGAACAGCTCATGTTTGATAACATGTATCACATCAGAGCATGAGCATCTGAGTCTGCTTTCACAGGATGATGCTGGTGCAATTCCCCTAATGAAGTGGGGAAAGGCTATCTAGAATACATACACATTGTGCTGCTACCAACATGTAACAGCTCAAAATCATTTCAGTTGGCTATGTTTTGTTTTAAGTTATCTGCTGCTTTTGTTTTTCATATGATGATATGCTTTTGTTCTCTTACTGTTCTAAGTACACTTCTGAGCCACTGCAATATCCCTAAGGACCAGTTAAAAACAGCATAACAAAAATGCCAGCACCAATAATAACAATCCCCAAATATCTTCAGAAAGAGATAGCAATGCATTTTAAGTCTTCCAACAATAGTACAACACAGTCTGGAATTTGACATCAGAAGGTATGCATATTCACATCTTGTGTCCCTCAGAAAAAAATGAGTGACAACTCTTAAAAGAGAATTGAAAAGTTCTAATGGAATCAGCCATACCATAATTATATAGAAGAATTGCAAAATCCTACAACAGCTATCTCACCATGATCATTTTTAAAGCAAAATGTCAATGAATAAGTCTGTGAACAGACCAGAGTTTAACTCACTTGCTGCAAAGATGAATCTTGTGAGAAACCAGTTTCTTTAAAATCAATTTCATCATCACTGGAAGAATGAATATGACAGGTAGTAACCTAGAGATAGAACAGGAAAGGTATCAGTATAGCAAAACCTGTTTTTCCTATCAAATACAACCGTGACAAGGAGTCCTGAAACTGATAAACTCCTTTCAAGACAGCACCTAACACAATGACATCACAGACCAAAGCAGGTTTAAATAAGACATTCATAAAATCCAAGGTTAGTTCTTATAATACAAATAAAAGAATGACATCTTGTTATTCAGTGCTGCAGTTACTAATAAACATTAATACAAATATTGCAGTTCCTCAGTGTACTTCCAATTTTTTCACTACTTCTAAAATTTGAAAATAGTATTGTTTAACCTGTACACTGTTCTAGCGCACCAAGCACAGTTCAAAGCTATCTTTAGAAAATAAGCGCTCTGAACTACATGACCACATGAACAAGTTCTGAGTTGAAGTGTAACAATAATTAGACCCTGGCAAGAAGAAATAAAGCAACAAACAAATTCTACAAATTTTTCCCACTTATGGTTCAGTATATAGATATAATGCTAAACTATATTGCTAGTCTGAAACAAAAGGTTTTCCATCTCCATTACACATTTGCATTGTGTGGGTGGGGCAGAAATATGCCAACTTGATCCTCATACATATACAAATAGGTAATGTTTCGCTCTACTTCAAAACTGATCCAAGTGAAATGTAAATAGATACATAAAGAGGAATCTGTGCATGCCCAAACAGAAATATCTGTCTCCCAATAATCATGGTCTGGGCATATACAGAAAGCCATGACTAAACTTGGTAAACTTGTTAATTCAAAGGAACTGTGGACAAAGCAAGTCCTCTCTAAAATCTCCTTAGAAAATTAAGCAGCAGGCAATTCCAAAAGAAAGCCAAAGCGACAAACGCAAGTTTTCATAGAAGCAAATAAACCAGGAAGATGTCATGTCCTACAAATATGAAATGTAGGAAAATACATATTTCATTTCAGAAGCAGTAATTTCCCTTCAGCATTAAAACAAGTTGCTGAGTAGCTTAATAATCACTTCTCAAACTGAGAGGTGGCATTTGTAAAGAAAAATGAACAAGGTCCACAGATAAATGACTGGCAGACTAGATTATGGAATTCTCTTTCCATAACATAGCCTGTATGCTTACATCTTATTTTGAAAAGATGAAGGAAAGGGTTTCTAATACAATGAGTTTTATGGTGTAACTGAGTATGTCAATAATTCTAAATGTTGCCCGCCCCTCCTGCAGGGTTGGGCAACTGTGGCAGATCCAGGAGCCAATTTTGTGTTCCTGGGATCCATAAAGATTGGCTAAAATACAAAAAACAAAACAGAGGCAGAAAAGCACCAAATTTTTGGTTTTGAAAAACTTGGTGTTTCTGGTTTTAACCTCTCTAGGGAGAAGAGGGCTTGTAACCTATTTGAAAAGTAATTTGCTGTTCCTGGAGGCTTCCAGAAGAGGCAATTCATGGGCTAAACCGCCCCTTTGGAGTGGCCTGCTGCTGCCCCTTTGTGCGCCAGATTGGGGCCATGGCAACTATATGCTGCGGCCCCATTCGGTCTTTCCCCGATGCGAAAAGGAACGGCAAAATGCCACTCCTTTTCGTGCCAGGAGAAAGGTGCCTTTACTGCCACGGCAGCACTGTCTGGCACTCCTTTTGGTGCTGTGTCATCTGGACGCAGCACTAAAGGACTACAGTGACGCCATCTGCCATGCGGCCAGACGCATAGCGTGACTCCACCTTCTGTGCATATGGCATGATGGCAGCATCAGAGCATGTGTTGTGTGGATGCCACGCCCCCACTCTGCCCTGAGGCCAGCATATAACGCCAGTCTGTACAGCCTCTCAGTCTTTTGGGGACCCTATCAGCATGGATAGTTCGGATGTGAAGGCCAGAAAAAACAGTCTTGGGAGGGCATATCCAACCCTAGATCACAATCTGCACATGTCTAGATTTACACAAGGTAAAATCAGTAAAACAATAAGTATCTGTCATTTGTGTTCTTGTTGTCACTTCTTATGCTTCTACTTTCATTGTTAAATGAGGAATTTGCATTTTGAAAATACCCAACAATGTCTTCTCAATTTTCATGATATAAAACCTACTAGATCCACTGTATTTCTTTTGTTTGTTTCGCCTAAGGAGCTTGTGCAGAAAGTCTCCCATCGCTCCCTGACTTCATCTGGAAGCTCTAGAAAGTCAAAGACAAAGAAGTTTAAATACTGAAACTGCTGAATATTAACATTTAATGCTTATTATTCTTTACCAGGTTTTCACACTGTACACTACCAATCATGATTACAGTACCTAAGGTAAATTATGCACAAGCTACACATCTCAAAAATGCTGCTATGTTTCTCCTTGTACATAGAAGGAAAACAAGTCAGTCTTCAGCTAAATTTTAACAGCAGAACCTAGCTGGGATTCTTACTGTGATTAAGTTCCCAATAGGTCTGCAAGGGCTGGGATTGATATGGTACAAAATATTTCTTTAGGAGGATTAGGGTTCAATGCTTTCAACAAGTGATTAACTCAGAGACTCAGACTGGCATGGAAACCTCTGGCTGGTCAAACACTGCCAAGTATTAGAATATGGAGATAGCAGGTGGCCTTTTTGTGTTTCATCATAATGTAATCTGTAAGCAGCAGCAGGAATGATGGCAGCTTACTTATTTGCCAAACAGCAGTCAAGGACAGATACAATATAATAAAAAATCAAGGCTTCTGGCGCAGACAAATGGACAGTGTATAAAACAAGTGGAGTTCAAGTCTTAACTGAGCCATAAAGTTCATTAGGCGATACAAGTTCAATCACAGACTTAGCTTGTGCAGTCAGCGTTGCTATTTCAACACCCTGCCTTTTTGCTGCTGTTTTTCTCCTGTTTTCTAATGATAGTAAGGATCCAGATTTTCCCTCTTCTTCGATGTTTATTTTCTTCTGCATATCTTCCATTTCTGAATCTAGTCTAATCAAGTTGTGGTAGTGAAAAATTAAAAAAACATCTAGCTAACTAGGTGGCAAGAAAATTAATAACTGAAGTGAAGGCGCAGGAGTCAACTGTATTAATGGAAAAGAATCTAAGGCTTTAAGATTCCTGCAACATTAGCTTGCATGAGGGGACTAACCCCAACTTTGTGGTTGGCTTATGCCTGCCATCCAGAGAATGGGCGTGGGTGGGTAGGTACATCTCCCTGAGCTCCATGGAAGAAGGATAGAATAAGCATGTAATAAAAAGCAAACACATACAGTATATCTTGTTTTAAGGGGTGGGTTGTATTTAAGTATCAAACCTCTTAATTTGTTTTATGTGTTATTTTTGTAATGATTTAATGTTAATGATTCATATATATTTGATCAAATGTTTTGACAGGTCCAGTGTCTAATCTTGCAAAAAACAGTGGCTTCTGATTACCAGCATGAACAGCTCCCAACCTGTACATACCACCCTGCACCTCACCCCACCCCTACCACTCAAAATACGACAGGAGACTGAAGTGCTTGTTCCTAGTTTACAGTAAGAAGCAATTTGGCTTCAAACCAGGATCAGAAAATACAGTATTATTCTACTCTGCTGCAAATTAGGAAAAATAACTTCATGTGCAGTGTCCTCTCCTGGGTATGGAGTACAGGGAAGGGGGTGAAGTGTGAGTGTAAGGCAGCTGTTAAGGCAAATTATGCTTTCACATTATGGCTGAGACTGGGAATTGCATCTATATTGAGAATAACAACTGAAATTGTGCTAGAATTCTCTGTGGTAACTTTTTTACATCATCTTGAGATGTTGAAAAGGCATGCCATTTGAAAATTTTAGCCTAAAACTGCCCATCCCAAATAGAATAGCCCCACTGAATCAATTATTGAATGGTAAATTGGCATTTGCATAAATCCCACTCATTCAACTCTTGTTGTACTCTACCTGGGACTAGCAACAGGATTTAGATCACTGCTGCCTGTAAATTCAGATTCATTTAGCAATGTCTGCTAAATGAACAGATTCCCAAACACATACATCTACCAGTATCCTAAGCCCAACCCAGGCTGCACCTGAACTGCAGAAATAAAACAGTTTGGCACCACTTTAAGTGCTATGCTCAATGCTATGGAATTCTGGGAACTGTGGTTTTGTGAGGCAACACTCTTCTGTCAGAGGGTCCTTGTGCCACAACAAACTACAATTCCCAGAATTCCACAGCACTGAGCCATGGCAGTTAAGGTGGTGTCAATCTGAATTATTTCTGCAGTGCAGATGCAGCCCCAGTCACTCTTTGCTGTTCATTAGCTAAGCATATTCACAATATTTTAATTTTCATAGGTATTAGGCAGTACTTACATGTATTTTTAAGTGAGAAGTTCAAAAAGGTTTCTTTCTTTAGCAATTTAAACCATAGTTTAAATTTTCTTTACAGAAATCAATCTGCCTTGAAAACCAAGCATCCTTTTTTTCATACAAAACGATTTTTAAAGGAAAAAAAAGCATCACGAGTACCGGGAGAGTTCAACAATAACAGATGTTCACAATTTATCTAGTGCTAATACCAAAGTAGAATATTAGGTGGAAAGGTCCAATCTTTGTTGAGATATCAAGGTCTATTGTTCATAGTCCTGTTATAAACAATTAAGAAAGTTAAGAACTTTTATGAACAGTTAAGAAAGCAAGGCTGGAACTAAGGACCACCACATAAAGTTCAGAGGAGAGCTTGAACTAAAGGCCTGTCATGGGAGTAGGGTGGAGAGGGGCACATTCTCACTCTCCTTTTGTCCATTCCTATTTTCTACACCGGAGAATCAGTAAGCAGATCAAGTAAAGGAATTATTTGTTTCCTTTTAAAACAGTACCTTTAATAAGTTGCTGTACTAGTGTACAGTTTGGCCCTTTGTCAGTACTGTGCACAATACAGTTAGCTATTCTTGTTAAGTGACCCATGTAGCCATATCTCCTTCCTCCTTCAGCCCTGCAAGAGTCCAATATAGTTCATTATCAGCCAGCTGTTCAATTTTTATTTCAAGTTATGGAGTGTATTTTCTGTAGACCAACACAGTATGGAACTAAATGGGTTATTAGTTCACTCAATGGAGCCCAAATGTGATTTAATTAGCCTAACTGTGATTTATTTAAGATTATTTAGTTAATTATCCATTAAAAAAACAAAACTGAACTAAATCCATTCTTTGGGAGTTGAACATTTTATACTTCACTTTCTAATCTGTACTGATTTACTTTAAGACCCAAACAAAAAACAAACAAACAGCTAAAGAAAAAGACATCTGATTCAAATCTTTTATTGGAGATAATCATACAGAACATGGCACAATGTGATGAGTTACTGACTACTATTAACAATTGAAATTTGTCCATTCTTCATAAAACAGCACTTTCCATCAAATATATTTATCATCTTCCAAACTTAGTTCTAATATAATTCTATATTTTTATTAAAATGAAATGAATTTACATTTCACGCAAATGAAAGCAGCCCAGAAGCAGCAAAACTGCATAACCACAACAGATAGCAGTGAACATTTGCTAGTATTTGCTGTCAAGCAAGCTTTGACATACGACAACCATCTGAACGAAAGATTTTCAAGAGCCTCAGTTACCAACAACCTGGCACTGGTCTTCCAAACTCTGCACTGTGGCTTCCTTGATTGAATCAATCCACCTATAATGTGGTCTTCCTATTTTCCTATTACCCCCACTTTACTGAGCATTATCTTCTTTTCTAATGAGTCATGTAATCTCATTATATGTTCAAAGTACAATGGCCTCAGTTTAGTCATTTTAGCTTTTAGTGAGAGTCCAGGCTTGGTCTGCTTTCATACCCACTTATTTGTCTTTTTGACAGTGCATGCTATCCACAGAACTTTCCTCCACTATCACATTAAAAAGGAGATAATTTTCTTCCTATCAGCTTTCTTCAGTATCCAGTTTTTACAACTATGCATTGAAATTGCAAACACTACACATGGATAATCCTAATTTAGTATTTAATGATATATTTTTTCACATGAGTATGTTATCTAATTCCTTCATAGGCTCCCTTCCAAGTCTTAGTCAATGAACACTGTAGGAGCAGAAATAAGGAAAACTAACTTGGTTTGCCTTCCCCCATTAAAAAAACTCTGTGATCTGAACTACTCTAAGGCAGTGTGCTTAACTTCAGCTTTATGAAAGTCTGCTATTAACATCTTATTTTAGATTCCTCATAAATTAAAATAAATTACATCTAATTATTCAAATTCTTAAATGTTACATAACATCTTCATAGCCCATATAGGGGAAAATATTTTGACTACTCACTGTTTCTTCTCATTCATGTCCCATGCTTCAAGTATTCGTTCTATTAAATGGCACTTAAGGAAAAGCTACCAAAACAAGAACATAAACCTTCTTTAGTTTTTGTAGAAGTAACGTAAGACAGTAAATTGGTTACAGGACAGAACAAAATTATTAGATCAGTGACTAAGCAACCACATGCCAATACAGTACATTCCAGAACACTTCACTACAAGTCTATGTATCCAGTGGTGCCGTCCATGATCTAGGAATGCTTACAATTGTGAACCTCTGTGTTCCATCCAGAGAAATTAATAACAGAAATATATGCCTTGTGTGCCGTGTCCAAATGGTGCAGCGCACAAGAGACGTCACCGCGCTGCTACAGGGTGCTAATGGTGCCTTGGCAGCGGTGCGAAAAGGCGCTGCGTTTCACAGCTCCTTTTTGGAGCAGATCGTTGCTGCACCCATGCGGTTGCCACGGCAACGATCCAGGGCAAAAAGGGGCGGCATCTCACCACCCCTTCCTGCCCATCTGTACAGGGCCTAAGTCTTCTAAGGCTGCCTCTTTACTACAGGTAGGGAGCACTGCTGAACAGGCAGGGAGCATCCATGCCTTGTGCATGAAACTTTCAAGGGCTTCTCTACACACCCACTGGTTCCCACTTTCCAGAGAAAAATCACCCAAAATAGGCAGCACATACCTTTGCAAATGTGGCATGCTCTTTTGAGCAAGAAGTGGCAACTTATTAACCTACCTTGTGGTCTGGCACAGGGAGCAGGGAAGGTGGTGGAGAAGTGGCAATGAAAGCAACAACAGCAGGCAAAGGAGAGGTGGAGGTGGCAAAGGCAAGCAGGTACCCCACACATACAACCTTTCATTTCCTCTCACCTCAATCCTCCCATGCCTTCAAGAGCCACTGGGAACAAATGTGTTTGTATACAGTCCCTATTCTGCTGTACTCAGTTTTCTCCCTTGCCCTACTTCGTTTTCTCCAAATGGTCCTCTGCAGAACAAGCTGGAATGCTCTGCTCACTCCTTTAAAGCTGCTTCCAGACTGAATTAAAGATGCTGCCAAATCCGGGGGGGGGGGGGGGGGCACCTTGTGGTTGCAAAAGCATCATGCAAAGTCCCATCTCTTCATTCAGTCTGAGCGCAGTACAGCACTGTATTAGCTGCAACTGCAGAACCACTCCTCTGATCCCTTTAAAGTATATCTAACCAGAACCCATTTATTCTATGCATGGTTGAAAGAGTGGGCTATGTAACACATATACAGTACTGCATAGTAATTCAGAATGTTCCAAAGAGCGGGTCATTCAAAAATAAGGCATCAAAAAATGTGGGACAACTGTACTGTATATCATAAAAAGAACTGAACTTACATGTTTCAGCAAAAGGTTGTCTCCAGTGGAATCCTGATCTGAGATTGTACCATTTTCTGTGCTTTCAAAAGGACTTGCAAGAATCAATGCAATACAAATTTCTACTTGCGTATGCAAAAAGTTATTCCATGTGTACTTAAAAAACATGTCCTGCAAAGGGGGAAAAACCTAGAATCAGAAACAGCTCCATCAGTTGGAAAACATGCAGATCTCGAATTGGATCCCACATTCCTGCACTCTGCCCTCACAATTCAGCTACTAGTAGAATAACAAGGGAAGATCATTTTCATGAATTACAGGGGGAGGATGCTTTGGCAAAAACGGTTCTCCTTGCACACCATGACTGAGAACATTAATGTGAACAACAAAAGGAGCCCTTCTGTCTTGGACCCAAGCCACAATATCCATGTAAGAAAAGGAAATACACACACACAACTCGAAGTTCTGTTTTTTTTCCCTTTTCGGAAAAAACTTTACAAATTTTAAAACATTCTTCATATATATTCAAATTTTGTTTATCATTAATGCTGCATGACATGCAGATAACTGCCTTCAATAATAAAAACATATAAACCTAGTTTTTGAGATCTCTAAATGCAAACTTCAGCATCAATCCTAGCTTGTTTGTGCAAACAGTGCTCCAGAGAAACCTAAACATAAAAAGCACAGCAGCTTCTCTGAGATTTCTCCATTCCCAATAGAAGAACTTATTTACATGAACAAATAATGAAGTGTTCTATCTGTAGGTGACCATAGGCATCATACACACCTATTATAAAGATGTGAGTTGCTCCTCAACATTGAAAACACAGATTTTATATGCCAGTTTAACTATCAATTCATTTTAGTTCATGCAACATGAAACAAGGAGACATGCACAGAATTCTGCCTTTGCAGAATGTCTCCTTTGAGGACCTTGTTTGAAATTTGCTTCACACTGCTGACTTTGCATATTCATGGCTAACTACACCTGATTCTAACAGAAATGAAGCAATCTGAGCAAAAAAACTCACATTAAGTAGGAGCCTAGTGACTGTTAACTCCCAACCTTAAATATAAACAGAATAAAATGCAGCCTTGGAAGTGCAAATTTACTTAAATCTGTGATGGCTTAAAACATTAGTGGCAAACCTATGGAATGCATGCCAGAGGGGGTACTCAAAGTCCTCTCTGTGAGCATATGCACTGTTGCTGCAGAGGCCCTAGATCTAGGGGGAAAGGGAGTGAAAGGCTATGTGTTTCTCTCAAGCTCGCCAGCTCTAGGGACCCAGCTACCTCTTCTGCCAGTGAGGCAGTAGCATCACGGGGGGGGGGGTACATTCTGCCCCCACACACAATCCTATCCAGGAAAAGGGAGAAAGGAAGCACACAAGAGGTGCACAATATGGCAAGTGTCGTCAAAGAAGGGACTGGTTCTGTGTGAGACGGAGGTGCTAAACGAGCCTCCCTCAGCAGTGTGGCTCATGGCAGTTGGGTGAGAAAAGGGATCCTGGGCAGAGGTGGCCTCCTGAGAGCCAAATGGGGTCTGGGTGGGAAAGAAGAGGAGGTATACCCATTTTCCCACCTGAGGACCCTGTTACCTCCCCATCCCTCCGAGTTCAGTTTTGGGGCTCGGGAGGGAACTTCTGTTTGGCAACCTCCATGAGGCAAAACTCTGTTTTCCTCAAAACAGTCGAGGCTTCTTCTCTCCTGGTAATGTCTCCAAAGCGGGGGGGCGAAGCTTAGGGGTGCCACCATGGATGGGGAAGAAGCCCTGGGAGCTCCCACCTGCCTTATTTTCTACCTTCAAAGAGGGCAGGAGGTGTTTTGAACTAAGTTCCTTTTGTGCCCTCAAGTATCCAACCTGAGGCTCATGCGGAGGGAAGTTGGCAATTCCCTAGGTTAAAAAAACAGACATTACCAGACTTTTTTTTGGGGGGGGGGGGGGGGGGGGGAGGCAGTACTTTAAAACTTGGATGTGTCTTGCCTCTCACTTGAAGGGGGAAGGACTTCTGTGGACCTGGTTTCATTTGTCAAGAAGGAAGAGGGAGCATGTGCTGTCCCCAGAAGCCCCACCCCATTATTATTATTATTATTATTATTATTATTATTATTATTATTATCCTTTATTTATGAAGCGCTGTAAATTTACACAGCGCTGTACAAGTTCCACATCCAGAACCCCCCCTGTGAAATCCCACACCAGAAGTCCCGCCTCCAGAAAAAAATCTGGAAGTCCCACACCCCACACCAGGGGACACCCAGTGCAGAAACGCCACTGAGGTTGGGCACTCGGTCTCTAAAAGGTTCGCCACTACTGGCTTAACACTTTCTCCCCATTTTTATTATCAATTTCCCCTTTACTGTGGCTGTACATTTTGCTATCTCAAGGAAAAGAAGAACCAATAAAAAGCTAACACCTACCAGGAGCTTCACTGCCAGGAGCAACTTTATAGATTTTCATGGTTGCATTTCAGGGTTTTCCCACTACAAAGTTTACAAGATTCAATAATGGATGTCCCACATAACAACGCCTGACTTTCAGACTTTATGAAATTTAACGTTAAGAGAAAAACAACAGCTTCACATACATTGTTCATTCACATCTCTCAACATGGTAAGACATCTTTCACCGATGTCAGGTCATAATTAGCAAATAGGAAAACTATCATGGAAAAAAGTTAAACATGCCACCTTATTACTGAAAAAAGAAAATCTTGCAAGTATTTTCTTACCAGTATCACTCCTATGCTATTGAGCTCTATAAGTTCCAGATTCACACTGTTTGTATTTGTTTGTAGAAGGCTGGATATTAACCTAATCACATTTAACCTGGTATTTCCTACAGGTGGATCCAACACACCCCATGTTGTCTTCATAACACTTTTCTAGATAAAAGGGACAGCAAACAAGTATTAAAACAAAACTAAAGCACTATTTATCCATGAATGAAAACAGAAAATAATCATCACAATCAATACTACAATCTGTATGACGAAAAGCTAATTTTAGTTCTAAAGATAATTTAAGATAATTTTCAAAGTATATTTCAATTCTTTTCAATCGACCCAAAAACAAGAACATGAAGGCAGACTGGATCCTTTATTTGCCAGTGGTGAACAGCTCACAATTTGGCAAGGATAAAGATGAAGATTCAACTCATATAGCATACATAAAGGAGTCCAAGAGACACAGTCACTTCACTTGGTGTAGAGTTTTGAAAAAGATAGTACCGGTAAGTCTTTTGCCTTCCCCAACAAGTGCTCTGGGAAATCAACATACACTGGCTACCCTAACAGGAATGCAGATGCAGGAACAGTAGTGTACAAAACTACATTCTTCAAGTCTAATGAAATCTCATCAAAACTCATTCATAATAGTCTTTTATTCATCAATCACCTGTCCTACTAACCAAACGCTTAAGCAGCCAGACCGGTTTCCCTTTAGTGTTGAAGAAAACTGCTGCTAATTGTAAGGACTGTAACTGTTCCTTGCCAGTAAGCAACCTGGCAGCAAAGATCCCTAATAGTCAGATATGACCTTTTCTTCATACAGCAGAAATAGCCATGGGAAGCCTAAGAGAGTCTGTGTTGACTAAACGGTTGATTTTTATTTACTGTAGTACGACTGAAGTTCTGACAAGAGCAGTTGTGCCAAATGGAAAGTCCCTACAAACTTTGAATCCAACAGCCTCTAAGGGACCATTTTAATAGATTTCCCACCCTGCAGACAGGAATTTTTGTTGCAACACTTAATCTCACCCAGTAATAATCAGATCACGAACTTCTGTCACTATGGAATGACAAAAACGGGTTTAGATAAGTCATACAATAGCACTAAAGTTGCTGTCAGACTGCCACTTTATTAAACATTTCCAGTACTCTCCTAATAGAAGCCACATCCTCTTCATGCTGGACTTAGAAAACAGAATGATTCCATTTTCACTTAAACAATATTACTTACTTTGGGGGGTTCCAAAAGCAGTTCATGGAAGGATGAAAGGCGTGCTTTTATGGCTTCTAATACACTCTTGCTAACTGAATATGTTGAGTGGCTCATACCAGGTGGGCAAATTTCTATATGACCTTCAAATCTAAAACACAGACAAAAGGTTTCTTTATAACACAGCCTTAAAATAAAATGAGGTCCCATTTTGTTAGCATCAGATTATTTAATTTGGGGACTCAATGCACCTTTCATTGAAAGGAAAACATGACAGCTCACCTACCTGTAAGAAACCACTGATTAATGACCCATTCTATGGGTCATTAACAAATATTTCAGTCAAACAAAGCTAGAAATTTTGATTAAGTTCTCATAAGAAGTTTATTGAAGACTCCCACATGATATAAAGGTTTTCCATATCATAAGGACTGGTTGCATACCTGTAACTATAGTTCTCTAAGTGGTCAACTATGCACTTACACAAATGAGTTATCCTGCACCTGCACGGGATATCTTTCAGAACCTTCTAGAGCAGGGGTTCCCAAGTGGTGTTCCAAGGAGCTCTTAGAGCTCCAGGTACACTTCCCAGGTGCTCTGCATCCACTCCAGGAAAATAAAAGAAATAAAAATTGAATGAAATTAGAGAATAAGAATATATTCTTATATATACTCCTAAACACCATTAACTTGTAAGACATAGGACAGGCCTCTTAGGGGCTCTGCCACAGAAATAAGGGTTATGCGAATCAAAAAGATTGGGAACCTCTGTTCTAGAGCATTACATAACCGTTTGGGCAGTACCCTTGCCGATCTCTGATGCCTCTATTCATATTGATGCAGCAATCCAATGGTCAAGAAAGACAGGACAAGGGGAGCATCAGTGAGGTTGTGTGAGTTCACAGATGACCACTAAAAGAACTATAATTACAAGTATGCAACCTGTCCTCCTTCTTCATAGTCTCTGTGACTCACACAAATGTGAGATTAGCAAGCTACACAAGTAGGAGGCAGGAGTGTCACTGCAAACAAATCAGAAGTTTACTGAACATGAAATCAATACAACACATCAAACACGAGCCTAACACCCCCATGCAAGGCAATATCAATACACAAGACATTTCAGAGACAAGATTGAATCTGAAAGAGCAACACTCAGTATAAAATCAAATGGCAGAAGGTAGAATTATCCTGAAACGGTAATAAAACACAAATTATGGAAGAAAAAAAATGCAGATCCTCTGAGTACAACGTCAGCTTGAGACCTTGAATCCATCCTTTAGCGGGAGTTAATAGTAATCAGCTGTGACCAAGTAGCTGCCTGAAAAATGCCCCTGAGCAGTACACTGGTCAAAAAAGGAGAGGATGCAGCAATAGCGCACATGCCAGTTCCAGTTCCTTGGCAAGATGGATAGTTGACATCACCCATTTCAAGAAGTGCTGCAATGAAACTGGCAGTTCTTCCCTCACTGAGGAGTAGCAGTCTTTGTGAAATCTGAAAGACTTAAGCCTTGTCCATGTATAAGGCCAAAGCCTTCTGCAAGACAAGACAGTGCAGCCTCTATGGAATGGAGAAGTAGGATTTTGAATGAAAACTGGGAGAACAATGTCCTGGTTGACATGGAAAGCAGACACCATTTTCAGCAAGAAGATAATGTCAGGTCTCAGGATGGCTCAACCGGGATAGAAGTTCAAGTACAAATAGTTCACACAGAGAGCATAGAGCTTGCCAGCTTGTCTGGCAGTTACAATCGCACAGTCCACTGGTTCAAACTTTTTCCCACAAAGTTGGGCCAAGAAAAGAGTCAGGCTCCACCATGATGTCAGCACCAACAACAGAGGACGGAGATGCTTATACTCTTTGGAGAACCCCTTTACAAGAGGATCAAAAAAGCAGGAAGAGTTCTTAAGCAACTGAAAGTCTGCAGAAATTGCAGTGAAGAACATCAGATTGATGATAAGAACCCCTTTGGAAACAAAGTAATCAGGAAATCCAAACCAAGTCTGGTATCAGCTTCAGCAAAGTGGCACAAAGAAATCCTGAAATTTCCACCATTTGTGAAATGGGTATCAGGTGGAAGGCTGATGACCAGCAGTGATAATATCCCTGACAGCAATAGGCAAGGAAGCCAGTGAGAAATGGGCAGGTTGCTTACCTATAACTGAAGTTTTTCGAGTGGTCATCTGCGAATCCACACAAATGGGTTATTCTGCGCCTGCACAGCATTTCTGGATCCTATTGGAATTACTAGGGAAAACTTTTTAGCAGTAGCTCCGCCCACCCTCTATACAAGCAGGAGGTCTTCCTGCCCTTTCTCAGTTCCAAAAAATGGTCCGCAGTAAGAGCAGATAAGGAAGAGAGAAGGACACGATGGAGGGGAGGATGGGTGGGATTTGTGTGGATTCGCAGATGACCACTCAAAGAACTAGTTACAGGTAAGCAACCTGTCCTCCTTCTTCATGGTCTCTGCGAAGCACACAAATAGGTCAGACTGGCAAGCTTTTCTCATGATGGAGGAGGGAGTGTCCTGGCAAAAAACAATTAATAAACCAGAAACAGTGTGAGTGTCATGTTTGATAGGTGCCAACTAACCTTAGTATGTTCCGGAAAGGAGAACATCTCTGCCAAAGGCTGCTTCACACCGGTGTCTGGTATCAAGTCTGTAGTGCTTGATGAAGGTCAGAGGTTGTGACCACACAGCAGCTTTGCAAATGTCCTCCAAGGGAATTCCGGAGAAGAAGGCTGAAGATAAAGCTACTGCCCTGGTGGAGTGGGCTCGAATTTGAGCAGGTGGAGTCTTCCCAAAAATCTCGTAAAAGAGAAGGATTGTGGAAGCCACCCATTTCAAAAAACATTGAGGTGTGACTGGAAGCCCCATTTTGGGGTTGGAATAGCAGACGAAGAGTCTGGGGGAATGACGAGAGGACGCAGTCCTGTTGAGGTAGAAGGCTAGCACCCCCTGACGTCGAGGGAGTGGAGCCAGTGCTCAGTGTTTCTGGTCGGGTTCAGTGCTAGTGTAAGCAGGATGATGTCCTGGCTGAGGTGGACACAACTTTGGGTAGAAAGGAGATGTCAGCATGGAAGATGACTTTGTCTTTGAAAAATTTCAGATATGGAGCATCCGTACGGAGGGCGCAGAGTTAAGAGCCCAGTCAGGGCTGAATTCGCCATGCCACCATTCGGAGAGTGTCCACATCAGGGTGGCGAACCTGACCGCCGTGGAGGATGAGGAGGCTGGGATGGAGAGGCAGAGGCCAGAAACAGTTCCAAGAGAGGTGGAGAAGCAGGGCAAGCCACAGCTGTCTCGGCCACCAAGGGGTAATCAGGATTGTATCTGATCTGTCCGTTCGTAGCTTGGCTACCACCCTGGTGATGAAAGGAAATGGGGGAAAGGTGTAGAACATTTTGCCGAACCACTGGAAGAGGAAGGCATCCCCTCGGGATCGAGGTGAAGGGATCCTGGAGCAAAGTGGTTGCATTGATCTCAACGCCAGTATTCATGCAGATCCTGTAGGAGAGGTGTCCGAAGTATCACTTTGAGTTTGTTAGTACCGATGAAGTGGACAAGATCCTTCGAAGCGTTAGGAAGACGACGTGCTCTCTTGATCCCTGTCCCTCATGGTTGGCAGCTCAGGGGGGAGATGTGGTGTTGACTTTGTTGCACCGCATCGTTAACACATCTCTAAGAGAGGGTCTTTTTCCATCTAAATTGAAAGTAGCAGTGGTTAAACCCCTGCTTAAAAAGCCCTCCCTAGACCCCCTGATTCACAACAATTATCGGCCCATCTCACTGCTACCTTTTTTGGGGAAGGTGATTGAGAGAGCAGTCGCTTTCCAGCTTCAATCGATCTTGGATGACACTGATTTTCTGGACCCATTTCAAACTGGCTTCCAGGCGGGCTATGGAGTTGAGACTGCCATGGTCGCCTTAGTTGATGACCTCCGTCTGAGCATGGACAGGGGAAGCGTGTCCCTGTTAGTGCTCTTGGACATCTCAGCGGCTTTCGATACCATCGACCATGGTATCCTTCTGGAGCGCCTGAGGGAGTTGGGTATCGGGGGCACTGCTCTGCAGTGGTTCCGGTCCTACCTCTCGGGCAGGTTCCAGATGGTGGAGCTGGGGGACTGTCGCTCTGACAAGAGGGCCTTTACATCCGGTGTCCCTCAGGGAGCGATTTTGTCCCCTATGCTTTTCAACATTTACATGAAACCGCTGGGAGAGATCATCCGGAGACACGGGGCGCGGTGTTATCAGTACGCTGATGACACCCAGATAGTCTTCTCTGTGTCTCCAACTGATGCAGTAACTAAGGATGGCATCTCTCCTCTAGATGCCTGCCTAGCGTCAGTAATGGGCTGAATGAGGGAAAACAAACTCAGTGTGAATCCAGGGAAAACGGAAGTACTGGTGATAGGTTCCCCGGTTCCGGGTGGCGAGATCTGTCATCCGGTCCTGAACGGGGTCACGCTCCCCTTGAAGGACTCGGTGCGCAGCTTGGGAGTGCTCCTTGATTCGTCACTCCAGCTAACATCTCAGGTGGATGCGACAGTCAAGAGTGCTTGTTATCAGCTTCGGCTGATACGCCAGCTGCGTCCCTACCTGGACCGTAGAGACCTTGAAACTGTTGTACAGTGGTACCCCGGGATACGAATGCGCCGCCTTACGAAATTTCCGGGTTACGAAAAAAATCCATTAAAAAAAACTGTTCCGGGTTACGAAGGTTTTTTCGGGTTACGAAAAAAATTTTGGTGCTTTTCGGCGCTATTTCACACGAAATCGCGGCTTTTCCCCATTAGCGCCTATGGGTTTTTCGGCTTGCGAAGTATTTCGGGTTACGAAAGCGGCGGCGGAACGAATTAATTTCGTAACCCGGGGTACCACTGTACATGCTTTGGTAACCTCTCGACTGGATTTCTGCAATGCGCTCTACATGGGGCAACCCTTGTACCAAACTCGGAAGCTGCAAATGGTACAGAATATGGCAGCCAGATTGGTCGCTGGTACTTCCAGGTCGGACCATATAACACCTATTCTAAAAGATCTACATTGGCTGCCTATTCGCTTCCGAGCTCAATACAAGGTGTTGGTTTTAACCTATAAAGCCCTAAATGGCTTGGGCCCAGGGTACTTGGAGGACTGCCTCTCCCCATATAATCTGCCCCGCACACTTAGAACATCTGGGACTAATTTGTTGGAGGTCCCCAGATCTCATCTTGTGAGGACCTCTCAGAGGGCTTTTACCATCGTTGCCCCATCCTTCTGGAATAAGCTCCCTGTAGAGCTCCACTCCGCCGCCTCATTAGATTATTTTAAAAAGAATTTAAAAACATACTTACAGTGGTGCCTCGGGTTACGAAAGTAATTCGTTCCGCGGCACCGTTCGTAACCCGAAAAGCCTTCGTAAGCCGAATTGCCATAGGCGCTAAAGGGGAAAAGCCGCGATTCCGTGCGAAAAAGCCGAAAAAAGCACCAAAAGTTTTTTCGTAACCCGAAAAAACATTCGTAACCCGAAACAATAATTCCCTATGGGATTTTTTCGTATCCCGAAAATTTCGTAACCTGGGTATTTCGTATCCCGAGGTACCACTGTATTTCGGTTGGCCTTCTCAATTTAGTTAATTGTTTTTTCTCTGCCCCTTGTTTTCCTTTTTTGATCCCGGATTATTGTGATTTGATTGTTATTACCCTGGACATGTGTAATTTTTCCTGACTCCTGTTCCCATCTTACGTAGTAATGTTTTAACTTTTATACTGTAATCGTTTTATTTTGTATTGTAACTGCTTTTATCCTTTGTAAGCCGCCTTGATCATCTTTTTGGAAAGGCGGGGTTAAAATAAAATTTATTATTATTATTATTATTATTGAGCATTGAGATGCAAGGCAAAAAGGTCGACGTCCGGGGTTCCTCACTGAGAAAACAGACAAAGGGTGACTTGAGGGTTCAGTTGCCAGTCATGACAAGAGTCTGGAGCTCTGTTCAGTTTGTCTGCCAGTTCATTCTCCTCTCCCAGGAGATGAATGGCCTGCAGGGTGATCTGCCTTCGGATGTACCAGTTCCAAATCTGAAGGGTGAGGTCGAGGGTGGTGGTCAACCTGGTACCGCCTTGCTTGTTCATGTAATACATCACGGTCATGTGGTCTGTGAGAAGGAGGATGACCTGGTTCCTCAGGGAGGGTCTGAAGGCCTTGAGTGCCTTTTGAACCGCTAGCACCTCGAACGTGTTGATGCGCAATTGCCGCCCGCACCTTTGGGAACCACCTGCTGTGGACAGAGAGGTAGCTGAGATGGGCTCCCCAGCCTGTGTTTGAGGCACTGGTGGTCAGTGAGGCCTGAGGTCACGGTGGGAGGAAAGGGATGCCCACCAAAACATTTTGTGGGTTGAGCCACCAGCAGAGAGAGCGGGCGACAGGCCTTGGGACAGTGAGCCACATCCGTGGGTCGTCGAAAGCAGGGTTGAACAGTGAGAGGAGCCAGGACTGGAAAGGACATGTGCGGAGGCATGACGTATGTGGTAGACACCATGTGACCGAGGCTATCCTGAGCTGTCTGGGCAGTGTTGCATCAGGAGAGAAGGCAGCGATGGATATCAGACTTGAGGCTGAGAAACCTGTCCTGAGGGAGGTATGTTCTGCAGGTCTTTGATTCCAAGGTGGCTCCTATGAAGCGCACCCACTGGTCTGGGCGGACTTCTCCGTGTTGATCATGAGTCCCAAGTGCTGAAGGAAGGAGAGTGCCCGGTCAAGATGAGAGAGGAGCATCTGTCTGGATGGGGACACAAACAACCAGTTATCTAAGTAGGGGAAGACGATGATGTTTTGTTGGCGGAGGTATGCCGCTACGACTGCCATGCACTTCATGAAAAACCTCAGGGCAGAGGAGAACCCGAATGGCAACACTCAGTGCTGAAAGCAGTCGGGGCCGACAGAAAAGGCAAGGAAGTTCCAGTGGTCTTTTCGGATGCAGATGTGGAAATAGGCATTCCGGAGGTCCAAAGTGGCGAACCAGTCTGACTCCTGCAGGAGAGGCAAGATGCAAGCCAAAGTTATCATATGGAAACGTTTGTAGGTCATGAAAGAGTTCAAAAAATGCAAGTCCAGGATGGAGCGGAGGCCACCTGAAGCCTTGGAGACAATGAAATATCTGGAAAACAGACAGTGTCGGGCCCAGGATGGGGAGCCAGGCTCGATGGACCTTTTTGCAACAGAGCGCGCGCTTTGTCGAGAAGGGTGTCTGAGGGGTGGTGGTGAGGATGGTACCCCTTGGAGGGGGAATTGCAACTCCAGGGCATAACCCCTACAGACAATTGAAAGCACCCAGGAGTCAGATGTTATGGAGGCCTAAGCATGGTGGAAGTGGGCCAAAGGGGGTTGACGGGACGGAGTGCGCTGGAGGACTTCAGAAGCAGTGTTTGCCTTGGTCTGAGTTCTCCTTCTTGTGGAAGGGCTGTTTGTATTTTTGTTTTCATTGGCGCTTGCCTTGTTGCTGGGAAGGGAAGCGTTGTTGTTGTTGTTGACAGTCCAAGGACTGGTTGGGTCTACTCTGGTTGGGGGGGTAGGTGGGTCTTTGCCATCCCGAATGACATTGAGAGAAAGGAGAGCAAGAAGTGGAGGAAGAGGACATATTGTATTTATGGGCTGTGTTCTTCATCTTGTTTTTGAAATCCAATTTCTCATCAGTCTCCTTATGGAAGAGTCCCGTGGCGTCGAAGGGGAGCTCTTCAATAGCCTGTTTGGCTTGAGGTGTGAGATCTGAGGTCCTTAGCCAAGCATGGCATCAAAGGGCCAAGGAGCTTGAAAGCTGTTGGGAGGCACAGTCAGCAGAGTGCCGGGCCGCTGAAATCTGATGTGAGGCCAAGGCGTGGGCTTCTGCATGGATGGCCATGACAGTCCATCTCTTGTCCTCAGGGAGGTCTTTACAGGGGGAAGAGCTTTCTCCCAAAGCTGCTGTTGGTAGGCAGCCATGTATGCTGAATAGTTCTGGATCTTCAGATCTAAGACTGCAGAGGCATAGGACCTTCGTGCCATTGAGTAAAGCTTGCGATCCTCTTTGTCACTGGGAGTGAGAGCCGTCTTCGGAGCCTAGCGGACCTGAGAGGCTTCTACAATTGCTGAGTTAGGGCAGGGGTGTTCAAAGAGCCAAATCTCTTCCGAGGGTGAGATCCGGTAGAGATTGTCCAATTTTCCGGTGGATGACTGGGCCATAGACAAAGAAGGCCAAAAACTCTTTGCAATTCTGGACATGGAAGGCAGGAATGCAATAGAAGTCGGAGTTGGAAGCTTGTACCAAACCCTTTCATCAATGGGGTCAAGGGCATGAGAGTCTGAATGGAATACCTCGATGTTCAGAGCTTTACCCATCTGGACCATCTGCTCGGGGAATGAGAAGATGTCGTCAGGAAAGGAGGAAGTCTCAAGGAGCGTCAAAAGGGCACTGGAGAGGCCTGGTGTAATCTGAGACAGAGCGGTTGCCGGATTCAGCAGAGAGTGATCTGGTCCTTGTCCGGGTCGAGAGGGCCTGAGAGGCTACCGGTACCGGCAAGGAGGAGCAGACTTGTAGAGAAATGGCCAAGGTCGACTGCACAGGACGGGTCGGTTCCGCACGGGAGACGGAAGAAAGGCGTGACCGGGGAACGGATTCAGCAGTTGACCTTGGTGTAGGCAAGGTGGGCTCAACCAGTTTGAAGGTTGAGACGAACCGGCCACCACGCACTTCAGATCAAGAGGCAGGAAGTAGGAGCCTGTAGCTTGATCAAAGATGACGTCCCGTCTAGGGGGGGTTCAGCAATGACAGAGGACGTGTCGTAGTCCTGTTCATACTCTAAATCAATGACCTCTGAAGTCTGGGAGAGTCAGTCTGGAATTACTGCATGGGTGAGAGGAGAAGGTTCCTCTTCGCCCTCTGAGAGTTGGCGAGGGAATGGAGGAAAGTGGTCAACGGTGCTGGTTGGGCACACAGTACCAAAGCCAGGTCGGTCTCGGCTGCCTGGGGTGGCACGTCGGTATGGGACCAGCAGTCGGTGTCGGAGTCACCAGAAAGACAAGGCTTTTTGGCAGCATGATGGGATGAGTCCTTGGACTTGTCCCAGGATTTGTGCTTCTTCTTCTATGGTTTAGAGGATTCAAAGATTTACTCCTCTTAGATGAGGCTGGGTGGCCAGCCACATCCTGGTCCGTGGACCTTGGTTTGTCTGGGGTTTGGGACCCAGAGACATCTGTGTGGGGTTTGCCCTCAGCTGCAGTAGCTTTGGCAGTGACCCTCTGAGGAGAAAAAGGGGTAGTGCCCTCGGCAGCGGTAGCCTTGGCAGGGACCCCAGAAGCCAGAGATGAGAGCTTGCCCTTAGTGCTGGCGGCCTTGGCAGAGGCTTTAGAGGAGGCAGGTGGCTTTAAAATTTGTGTGTGCATCAAGGACTGTATGTGCATCTCCCTGTTCTTCCTGGCCTGTGGAGTGAAAGTCATGCAGTGAGGGCAGGAAGCGGGGACGTGGCCCTCGCCCAGGCAGAGGAGGCACAAAGAGTGTCCATCTTGTGCAGGGATGTTGGTCCCACATTCAGAGAACTTCTTAAAGGAGTGCGCGGACATTTTCCACACATCCGAAGGGTGAAGAGGGAGAATAGTCAAGGAGTCTGAGTTTTTACCATTAATCAGAGTCCAAACCAAGTTCAAATCACAATCTAGAAGAGTTGTCAAGAGCAAACGCAGTAGACAAAAGTGAAAGCTAAGGAAGGAGCGATTCCTGAGTGACGTTCCTAAGCTGCTCATGCGGCGGACAAAAGGAACTGAGAAAGGGCAGGAAGACCTCCTGCCTATATAGAGGGTGGTTGGAGATACTACCAAAAAGTCTTCCCTAGTGATTCCAGTAGGATCCGGAAATGCTGCGCAGGTGCAGAATAACCCATTTGTGTGCTTCACAGAGACCACGAAGAAGAACCTCCACATCATGAAGGTGAGGGTATCCAGGTTGGGATGCCTGATCAAATCTTGGCATGGGATGAGAAGATCCAGTTTTCATGGAAGTTGAACACTGATCCCTTGAGACAGGTGAAGAAGAGAACAAACCACAGCACTGTCAGGATGCAAGTTGCTCTGTTCTGGCACAGCCTGGCTATTACTCGCATGAGATGATGGAAGGGAAGAAATAAATACATTACGATAACATCTCCTCACTGAAATGTAAGGCATCACTATGTGACTTCCCATCATGGATCCAGAAACAAAACTCTTCACACTAAACTTTCCTCTCTGATGGAAAGAGGTCTAGCACTGGAGTGCCCCAGCAACAGAAGATCAGTGCTAAGATGTTAACATGGGGCATCCATTCGTACAATGAATTCAATGTCCTGCTAAGCATGTCTGCGAGAACATTTCCTTCTCTGAGGAGATGGAACACCATGATCGTGATGTTCCTGTTGATAACCAGTCCCACAGTCATTGCATAAGTGATTGGGCGGCATATAAATAAATCCTATTATTATTATTATTATTATTATTATTATTATTATTATAGAAAGGAGCATCATGGACTATGTGCCCCCTTGCTTGTTCAGGCATTACATGACCATTGTGTTGTTGGTCAGTACCAGCACTACCTTGCCCCTCACTAGAGCTTTGAAAGAATGAAATGCCTTCCCACCACTAACAGTTTCTGGGCATAGATATAGAAAGACCTTTCCTCCAATGACCCTGTATGGAGAAGTCATTGAGGTGGGCTCCCCACCTCCTAGCTGAAGCATCTGTTGTGATGAGTGGTTGAGGCTAATGAGAAGAGAAGGGCATCCTACTATGGATGCAGCCTGTCTTCAAGCTCCACTGAGAGTCCACAGCCGTACCTGTACCAGGTGGACTTGGATGTCAAAGTTCGTTTAACCAGGTGGTTGAACCTGTACTTCTTGACTGCATCTTCTGTGTGTGTTTGAGTTCTGTGTTGGTAAAAGCACTAAAAGTTCCACTGTAATCAAAAGGCAATTCCTCAGTGACTGACTGTGCCTGATCCGAAAGCCCCAATGACTGAAGTCAGGCATTTCTTTGTAGTACTACAGCTACAGCCAGAATTTTACTTCCAGAGTCTGCTAAATAATGAGAAGCCATTATCTTTTGCCAAGTTAATGTATGGGCCTTGGACTGCAGCAGAGATGCTACTCTATGGCGGGGTACATACCTCCGCTTTACGGCGCTCTGCCGCCACCGCCAGTAGGTCCGCGGGGGAGCCGGAGCCTTCACACGGCCCGACTCCCGTGTGGACCGAAAAAGAAGCTCCAAAATGGAGCTTCTTTTTCCGTCGCGTTTGCGACGTAGCGAGGCGCCAGGGGCGCACTTGCTACGTCACAAGCGACGCGACGCGTACGGACGCTCAGCATCCGATACGCAAAGATGGCGCCGGCCATGTAGAAGGGCCGGCGCCATCTTGTACGGACAGAGTCCGTACTAGGCCCAGGGGCGTCTATAAGAGACGCCCCTTTTTTAAAATGGGACGTCCTCCGGACGTCCCAAATGGCGGTGCAGAAAGCACCTATGATTCTCATTTCCTAGCTTGCTTGGTAGAGGAGTTAGTTTTTTCCCCAGAGTAGCTGCTGATACATGCCCATACATGCAAGGTAGTTGGAGATTCTACAAATGAGGGTGGCAGAGGGAAAAACCTTTTACCTACTAAATACAGTTTTTTACCTTCTTTGTCAGCCAGCACTGAGTGCAGACACTGAGATGCCCAAAACTGGGGTGCATCGACAATTTAATCTAGTTGTCCAAATCAAGAATTTTCCAAGTCCTGGACCCTTTAAAGGGCTTCTATTTTGTTGAGTGTAGATGGTATAGAATGAATCACCAAGACTTGCAGATGACCTGCAGATAGTATGGGAGGATGGGCAAGGCAATTCAAACAGTAGTTTGAGTTAGGAAACATTGAAAAACCAATCATCAATCTGTGTTTGGGGCTGTGTTACAGCTCTCACCATAGGTGAGAATTTCATCCTTTGATATATTCTCAGGCTGTGGGGAAGCAGCCAAAGCCACTTAGATAGAAGAACGACACAGTCTCAAACACTAAGGGGGGGGGGGGGTGTCCCTCAGAGCAGGAGCTCTTGTAGCCAAGAGGACAACAGGGCCTGGCAGAACAGGAGCAGAAGGCTCCTGCAATGAACCTGTCTTGGTAGCAACTTGGGAGGTCACGGTGGTGAGAGGCAGGAGGATAGTGACGGTTCTTATCCTTGTAACCATCTGGGAACATCTTCAGCCAGAGGAACACCGAGCCTGGAGGCTCCTCCATTCCCCTGTTTCCATCTGGGATTGAGAAGCAGCCTGAGGTGAGGCACCAGAAGGCAGGGACTGAGGGGGAGGCAGTATATTCAAAAAGCCATCCTCCAGAACATCTCAGGCCAGAAGAATGCTGAGCCTGAAGGCTTCTCGTTTCCCGTTTCCACCTGGGACTGAGAAGCTGCCTGAGGTGATGCAGCAGAAGGCGGGGACTCAGGGGGAGACGGCATATTCAAAAAGCCGTCCTCCGGAACATCTCCAGCCAGAGGAATGAGAAGCCTGAAGGCTCCTCCATTCCCGTTTCCACCTGGGACTGAGAAGCTGTCTGAGGCAAGGGACCAGAAGGCAGGGACTGAGGGGGACGCAGCATATTCAAAAAGCCGTCCTTCAGAACATCTCCCTTGCTATTGTATTTTGCTGCCTTGTATTTATATTACACTGTAACTTTTTAACACTAGGAGAGGGTCGAATATTGTTAGTAGATTAAGATGTACCAATTATTAAATTATGCATCTTGGATTTTGTTTTTTGAATTGTTATGTCTGTACCTTGGATTATGTTTATTTTTTATACTTAATTTGTTTAATTATTATTGGAGTATGTTTTGTATTTAATTTTTGTACTTATTTAACTTGTGCAGTATTCTTTTACTTGCTTATTGTATTTATATTGCTTATTATGTTTGTTTAAGTATTGGTTATGTGATCAGGAAGGGATTATTTTGTATTTTATTGTATTTTCTTTGTATTGTATTTCTCTCATTGCTGTTAGCCGCCCGGATTCCCTGTGATTGGGTGAGATACAAATAAATCTATATTGTTGTTGTTATTATTATTATTATCCCTGTGCTGTTGAGCTACAGACTCCATTTCCATCTCCTGAGAATGGCTGGGCCTAAGCAAGTATTGACACACTGCCAGAGTATCAGAATGGGCCCGTGTGGTCTTACATGGTATAGATACTGACTGACTGTGAGTACTTGACGGCAAGATGAACAGAGGAGCTAGAGGCCGGGCTGGGCCTGAGGTCAAATTCAACATCAATACTCTCTCTTGTGAAGCTGAAGGCTTTCACGGCTGGCATTCACATTTTTTGTGGGTTTATGAGGCCTTGTTCTAGAAAAGTTTATTCCTGATGTTTCGCCAGCAGCTGTGACTGCCATCTTCAGAGAATGGTGGCATGGAAGAGAGGGGGGTATATATACTGTTGGTTGAGAGGAAGCGATTTACATGTTAATCTGTGTGTTGTTCTGTGGTTGAATGGCAAAGCCTTAGGACATCTATTTAATTAATGATCCATTGTCAGCTGGGAAACCCCCCTCACCCTGGGTGGTTTTCATTTGTATTTGCTGGGTCTTGATTTTGGTGTTTTTCAAAGCTGGTAGCCAAACTTTGTTTACTTGAAGAGTTTCTTCTTTCCTGTTATCACTGCCACCCGAATGATATATGCAAAATACTGGAAATTAAGCTCAATATCATCTGTAGAAGAATGGATTCTAAAACTGAATGACTTAGCAGTATTGGATACTTTATCAATGTATGGAAGTAACAGAACAACCCAACAAATGGAAAGCAAAATTTTGAGAACTTAAGAAATTACTATAAATATGGAAAGTCGGATGTAGTTTAATATACCTGTAACACGAACTGAAGGATGCAAACGGTATGTGAATTAATGAAAATAAAATAAAAATAATTTTTAAAAAGAGTTTCTTCTTTCCTGTTGAAGTGCTAGGTGTTTATGGACTTCAATGGCTTCCCTGTGCATTCTGACCTGATAGTTGTTGGCATGGACCAAAAGTTCAGTGTTTCCAAACAGTGTTTTATGCCCAGAATGGTTTATAACGTGTTTTGCTAGACCCAGTCTGCAGTATCTTTCATGTTCCTTGATCATGTTTGAAGGCATCAGTTTAGACAGCTTCCTGTCAAAGGGCAATACCAGGATGAGTAACAGACAGGCTACAACATGAATCAACAAGATCCTTGAAAATTTATCTGTTTTTGATATCCAGGAGAACAGGCAAAACATAGTAATTCAGAAATCTTTATATGTGAGTGTGCCATATTCAAGGAACTAGGAGTATAAGTAGCATACAATGAGCTATAAGACAAAATACGGCAACATTATTATGGGAGCAGCATGATAAAAAAAAAAGAAGATCTTACGTTGGCCGTCTTGTTTCCAGTAAGGTCAACAATATTTGAATTGCACTGACTATGGCAGATTCATTTTTCTCTTTATGAAAAATATTTGATAGCAGCTGTTCTATTATGTCTTTTCTAAAAAAAAAAAAAAGACATTATCTGAAACATAACATTGTTTTTGTAGATAAATTTCACACAAATAGTAAGCATATGGCCTGAAATTAGTTCTGCTTAGCCTGAAGTTGTTTGTTTAATTAAAACACAGACACGCACTAAAAAGTGAGTGAGTTATTTGTATATAAACAGTAATCCTCTCAAGCAGAGGAGAAAACTCTGCAGTATTTGGGTATCGAGAGTTCACAAACCATGGAATCTTTGACAACCTCACTACTTGAAAAGTTCCAGAAATGAGACTTGACTAGCAAATACTTCAGATGTGTGTGTATGTCCATTATCAACTACACAAACAAATTAGATGTCAAGCCACCTTCCCAAGAAACTTTAATCCAATCATTTAAAAGCTACAACCAGATTAACCATCCTGTCTCCCTATAGAGCTTTCTGACCCATTTTATGCACAACACTGAGCTATAATGTATGCCAGGGATAAGCAATCTGTTATCTTCCAAATATTTTGGACTATAAGCCATAGTTAGCCTGGTTAATGTGCTCCAGAACAAATGGAGGGCACAAAGAACTAGGATATGCTTTATCCCATTCTATGAGATGCATAGTACATGAAGAAAGACTTAGTTCAAAAGCTGGACTGGGAGGCACCTCCCATTTCCTTTCCAGAGCCAGATCATAGTGATACAGCAAGAAAAGGAAGAAAAGACCTGTAGCATAAATCAAGGAGAAGTCCACTGATGGCAGAAAGGCACAGTGATATCACTAGAACAAACCACTATCTGGCAAACAAACAGAAGAGTAAGTTGCAGGTCAACCAATCCTCAGTTTTCCTTACCCATTGCTATCCAGTTCAAAACAATGAAGGTTAATAGTGCCCCACCTACAGAGAGATAATGAAGTCAGGATTGCAATATGCAACTAAGCATTCTTAAGGAAAGGTGCAGAGGAAACACCTTACAGTGTCTATTGAAAGTATGGAGTCCCCATCTTAAATATCACTTCAGAGGAAGTCTGGGAACTGATGGACTAGAAGATTACAGCTTCATTTGGAAAATGCATCCAAATTTTTCCAAAAAGGTAGTATTTACCCAAAGCCTCAAAAGGCCTATCCGTCTGGAAAAGATAGCTTTGGAACCAGGTGTAATTTTCACTTTAACATTAGATGTGAAAAACAGGAAGAGAATATATGTTGGGCTAAGTGCTACAGAGGTAGATCTTTAGGGTCTTCTTAATTTATGAATAATGTGATCCCTTTTCTGCATGTTTGGGATTAGAGAATGCGGGAAAGAAATCATTGCTGCTCATAGTGGAGGAACAAATTGTCACTTGAAATGAAATTAAACAATACTGTCATAATGGAAGATGCATATGACAGAGTCAGGATCAAAGCATAAGTGATGAAGAAGATAATTTTAATTTGATTTAAAACAGTCATTTCTCAGCAGCTATAATGGAGGGCCTTGGAAATTAAGTGAAATTGGTGGGTGGGAAGGATAAACTTAGGAATGGTATCAAGAAAGCTTCTGATAGAGTAGACTCCCTAGAGTGAGTCTGTCAACAAGTACATATTTGGGTGTGAAATCAAAGGGAAAAGGAAGGTATGGAGGTGTTTTAGGCACAAAAAGATCTAGATATCTATACCCTGGGTGTGGAGATTCCTAGTTGCTAAGAAGTCTTCTGCCTTCATATTGCATGAATATACAAAACGACCCAATCTGGCTGGTAAAGTGATTTTGGAGGCTCTACTGCCTGGATCAAAATTCAGTCTACTCAGCTAGTCTGCCTGCTAAAACAACTACAGTGGTACCCCGGGATACGAATTGATCGCGTTACGAAATTTCCGGGGTACGAAAAAGTTAGCTTGGAAAAAACTGTTCCGGGTAACGAAAGATTTTTTGGGTTACGAAATTTTTTTTGGTGTGTTTCGGCGCTTTTTGGCACGAAATTTAAAAGCCGCGGCTTTCCAGCGCTAGCGGAAAGCCTTTTTTCGGGTTGCGAAATCTTTCGGGTTACGAACGGCGCCGCGGAACGAATTAAATTCGTAACCCGGGGTACCACTGTATCTCTCTAATCTAGAGCAAAGAAAACTTTGACCTCCCAAATATTTTGGATTACTACTCCCTCAGTGCCTTGTCACTCGCGATGCTGGGTGGGACTGAATTACAAGCCCACATCTGGAAGGACACAGGTTCTCTATCAACCTATCTAAACAGCCCCTCATTAACAGTAGCCTGTCCCAGGCACCTGAAAGAGCAAGTATCCCTCGAAGAGCAGAAAACCTAATTCTCCCATTTTGTTCACATATACAGGGCCAATGTGTTGTCTACACATTTTTTCCCTGTTGATTACTTACTGGACAGTTTTTATCGCTATGGGGGAAGACAGGTCATGCTTTCACAGTACCATTTTCTATGTTGGCCTCTACACTACATGTTTGTTGTTTGCTTCTGTACTACAAAACCCTTGGGAGTCATCTTCCATGAGACTCAGAAGGTGGGACACTACAGCCCAAACACTCTCCATTTGTCCAGAAATGGGGAATTTCACCACCAGTCAGATAGTGTGGGTAGAATTTGTTTGGAGAACCAATTCTACCTTTGGCTGACAGAGGTACCATTGACCCCCATTAGTGAAAGGGCTAGAAAATTACTCTGCTGTGTCCGCTGCATCATTTATCACTGATAAAGGTTATGCTATAGCAGTAATGTGTGCCAGTGTTTGGCATTGAATGAAATAATTATTTTTGGACTTTTTGGAGATCATGCTTAGTTTTGAGGCTGTCAGTTGCCTCCTTGAGTTCTATTCTTGGAGAGACTGGAGGACTTGAAGAGGTGTACACATGGATCCTATAGGTCTGAGTGTGACAAATTGAGGGATGGCTCAGTGCTATCACTTTTTCTGGATCTTGAAGTCTGAGATTCTGTGACAGAATGTTTACAAGAGAACTGAAGGATCTTCTTTTTATTGTTGTGAACTGTTTCAATTAATAGCATCTTCATTTTCTTTCAGCATAAACACCTCATTCACCAAGCTGAGGTGAAAACTACCTTGAAAACTATACATGAGCCAGCAATTTGCTTCAAGACTTGTGATAAAGTGCTCTCCTACTGAAAATGTAGACACATTGTTTCTTCCTATATAAAGAAATATACCAAAAAGAAGAATGATAAAGAAATCAACAGGAATTACATAAGTACTGTTGGTGCCGAATGGCAACAGTAAATCTCAATTAAAGAGCTTGATCAAAATAAATAGTTCTGTTGGTAAGAAAAAGCAAAACAACTATCTAGGAGGCCATATTCTTCAGGTTCAGGTTCCATTTGAGCACAGGATTAGCCTATCTCGCATACGCCTAAGTAATGTGTCACTCACAGGAACCAGACAGGAATCCCTGGCTGAGAAGCTGCTGTCTCGCTGACAGAAAACTCAAATTCATTGGAATCAGCTGAAAACTATATATATGTTTTCAGTAGCTTTCCTAGGACAGTTAGGATGTCCCTAAAAACAGAAGCCAGAGGAACTTTTTCACTATTCTGGAGTAGAAAATAGGAACTCAAGAACTTGTTGGAGCTGAACTGGGTCTTGCTGGGTCCTGTTGTGGCTCTCTAAGACTGTAATCTGCAAGTAAGGGTTGGGAAATCTGCTTCCTTTCCAATTCCCACAAGCACCAGCAGCCTAGCAATGATGAAGGCTTACGGGAATAGTTGTTCACCACAGTTCTGCTAGCCGTGTAGCAGAGAAAAGGCTCCCACCATTTTGGATAGGGCTGCAGTAAAGATTTATTTTAAAATCCAGAGTGCTGTATGGACAATCTAGATGGAACTTCAGAAAAGACGCCAGCAACATCAGGGCTAGGGAGAGAGTCAGAGAAGTGATGATCCAGTCCTCAGTTTCAAATCAGAGAATTGTGAGGTGCCGCCTAGGCTAGCTTCAAGTGAAGTCTTTCTTCAAAAAGTGGAATGAGTGGACAACATTCTAGTATTTGGACCACTACAAGTCAACTTCTAGGAAAAAACAATTCCAAGCCACCAAAACAAATAAAAAACAAACCTTTAAAACTTCTTTCCCCAATGTGCAAAAGAGCACACTAGCTTGAGGTTTAAATTTGTTTGTCATCATAAAGCTAAATCTAACATTATATTTCCATCAAGCCAGAGTACAAAATAGGAGTAGGGAACCAATGGCCTTCCAAGTGTTCTGGGCTTCAGTTCACAGAAGTCCCAGCTATCATGAGCAACAATAAGGGACTATGGGAAGTTGTAGCGGAACTGGCATGGTAGTCATTTAACTGCTATACTAGGATGCCAAAAGACCAGAGTTTGAATCCCCCGTTCAGCCATAGAAACTCTCTGGGTGACCTTGGTCAAATTGCACTCACTCAGCCTTTGAGGAATGTAATGGATAAGCTACTTCTGAATAAATCTTTTCAAGAAACCCCTACAATAGTGTCGCCGTAATTCAGAGTTGAATTGAAGGCACATAATAACAACATATGAATTGAAATCTAAAACATCTAAAGGGCCAAAAGTACCTTATCCCAGCTATAAAGCATCTCACTTTTAAAAAAAGTCCAGCTGCTTCCCTTTCTTTACTTTTTCTGACTATTAGTTCTCACCTGGTTTTTTACATGAACTATTTTCCGAGAAAGAAACATCTATCATTATTCTGAGCTTTCACTTGAGTTCTATTTTTTTACTTTATAAAAGCAACATATTCAAACTGCCAAAAGGTACATCATATAAACATATACATTCATAAAGTTCAGACAACAACATTACACCAACCTACTTTTCTAGTGTTGTAAGCAGCGGATCTGGTTCTGAACTGTTCTGTACTTGTAGCATCTGATCTCTACTCAAGCGTATAATTTCACAGAGTGACTGGGATGCATTTGAATGTCTCTAAAGAACAAGAGTACAATGTACAAATTTTTAAAAAGGTTAGATTTAATGTAGAGTCACTTATTTCCTAAAACGCAACACAAATGATAGATGTTAATTACACTTCAACTAAAGCAATTCAGAATATGTCTACTTCATACAGTAATTAAATGACACAGCACACTCCTATAATGCTACAATTCTGCACACATCTGATGGTGAAAAAAATTAAAACTTGTGAAAAAGATTCAACTGTCACACAAAATTTGAATTAAGTATATTCCTTACATCTTCATCTTGAGAAGGATGTACAATTTCCACAAGTCGCTGAATAATTTTCTCTTCATTTAACCACTGTGAAGACATGTGGCAAAAAGTTATTTAAAACCCATTTTACCTCCCCTAAAATACAATTTATAGCATTCACAGAAGACATTTAAACATAAAAAGTACATATCCAGATTCTAGGACTTCAATGTTTTGCAGAAAGGAAGCAACTGATAATTGGCAATATTAATGACCATTCCATAAATTGGAATAATTTTAATAATAATAAGAAGAAGAAGAAGAAGAAGAAGAAGAAGAAGAAGAAGATTTATTTGTATACCGCTTTTCTAAAATAAATTAATCAAAGCGGTTTACAGCAATTCGCAAACAATAACATAATACAGCATATCTCAAAAACATCATAACATCAATGACAATACATCTCAATACAAAGGCAACAATATAATTCACAGTGCATATCACAAAACAGCCAATGTTACATAACAACAATAACAATATCCAAACAGCAATTAGCCCTCCAACCCCCAGAGTTACCACAAAAACAAAAGACTCCAGATTGCCCAGATGGTATCAGGGCACAAGCCACAGTTCTTCCGGCCGCGCTAGCAGCAGCGGCAGTGGGGACGCCCCAAACAGGCGCAGGCAAGTCCTCTGGCTTCTCTCCCTGATGGTGTGGGGGGTGTGAATTTTAAATCAATTATAAACAAACTGAAAACATTTAAACTCCTCAGACTAAGTACAGACCTCTCCCATTGTAATCCCCTGAAGGGATTCAAAATGAAAAACACTGAAAGCCTCAAAATCAACAGAGGCTAGGAATATCCCCACATCACTACAATATTGCTTATTCTTTCCATGGATTCAGACATGGCCTCAACCATTCAAGCCATGCCCCACAATACAACACTGTAGAAAAATCACTCTGAATATGTATGGCTGACAGCATTAAAATGTGCTATTCCCACAGACTTCCAATAGTTCAGACAAACAAGAGGGGGAGACACTACACCAACAGAAACACATACACAATGGGAAAGAAGGAAAAGAAGAAACCAACAGATGGGATGCATAAACACCTACAGAGGTAAAGGAAAAAGAGAATAATATGGGAGGTAAATAGATTAAACATATGGAGCTGTGGAGAAGACACAGCAAAAGAGGGCACTAAAAGATAAAGGTACAAGCAATCAGAAGATATTGTGCATGTGGAATGAAGAAAAGTCAGAAGTGGAAATGAGTAATGCAACAAGTCAAGGCTAATATTAAACATAGATTCATTGAGAAGAGGCAATAATAGAGCGCTATAAAGAGAAAGCACCATGCTAAAAAGGAAATAAATTTGGGGTTTCTGTGATTATAATAAGAATATAGGCTCTAACTTTGGTCAGATGTAAACATCCTCAGAATGGTTTTTGTGTACCATTATGTTAAAGGGATAACACTACCTATTGGTTTTCTTGTGTCAGAATAATGACACCGCACTTCATAGTTCTTGGAAAGCAGTAAAATGACTTTGTGCATATAATGTAAAGTGTGATTTTAGCACGTTGTCAAGTGATGGTTGTCACCAGTGGACACAACATAGAAGCATACTTTGTATTCGTGCAACATTTCAAATGTGTTGGAAAGGTCTAAAAGTGTGGAGAATTACTGCAAAGCATCATGGTAATTTACATACATGAAATTTAATCTTCAGTGTGATATTCTGTCTACCCGATTAACTGCACAATAGGAAAAGTTTGGAAACATAATATGTTATCAGAAAAATAAATAACGTTATAGTCTCCAAACTATTCTGTTTTGTGCCCTAACTGTTCATAGGATCAAACAAACAAACACCCGTGCATTTATTCTAAATAGCTAACAAGCAATGACTGCAATGTGCAAAGTTAAAGCAATGGTTTACCCTAAACCAGTGGTTCCCAACCTGTGGGTTGGGACGCCTTTGGGGGTTGAATGACCCTTTCATGGTGGTCGCCTAAGACCATTGGAACACACCTATTTAATTACAGTTATGAAGTAGCAACGAAAATAATTTTATGGGTTTGGGTCACCACAACATGAGGAACTGTATTAAAGGGTCGCGGCATTAGGAAGGTTGGGAACCACTGCCCTAAACTCATGCACAGTTGAAATGCATAATTTACGCAGTTGATGGGGGTAGTTTCCAGACTGTGCAGAAGTTGATCTTTACAAGGAAATACTTTACATGCTCTGTTTACAAATGGAATTCCAAGGGTACCTCACCTGCTGGTTACAATTTAAGTTTAAAAGGTGGTGGCATTCAGCTTAACTTTGAAAGATGCCTCAAGTTTGAGAAATGACTTACATTTAATACTTCTTGCCTGGGCTGTGGAGGTTCTATGCAAGTAAGTAGCCTGAGCAATAAATCCATAATAGCAGAAGTCCCTATGTGCTTTATAATGAGGTCTACAAAGTCATGCTTTTTCTTTAAGAAATCCACAATCTATGGGAAAAAATCAAACACAACGTATTTTATAATTAATTACAAAAAATATGAAATAACTTTTAAAAGCAGGATAATTCTAGAAACCACTATCAAGTTATTCGCTTATAGATGACTGAATAATTAACTATAGCCTATAGCTTAGTCTTGTTTGACAGAAAAACTTTTTCAGGATCTTAACAATCTGTACATATGTCAAAGCAGGACACATACTAAGATGCGTATACAACTAACTGATTCAGAGGTAAGCATATTCTATTCTTCAGCATATGTGAATAAGAAGTCTGGTCTTGTCACAATACGACGAAGACAAAAACTGCTGATCCTGGCAACTTTTCCCTTTAAAACAGCATTTGGCAAGCTGCTATCCTCTACACATGTTGGATTACAATTCTCATAATCCCTTACCACAGGCAATGCTAGGTGGAGTTCATGGGAGCTGTAGTCCAAAGCAAGTGGTAGGCACTGTTTATTTTATTGTGGCTATGTGCCTTCAAATTGCTTCTGACTTATGGTGATCCTAAAGGGTATCTATCATGGAGTTTACTTGTTTATCTACCTCTGCATTAAAATAATGTTGCAATCCATGAATCCCCATTGGCAAATTCACAAGGCAGCTTGTGAAGGCTTCCATTCCTACCTCAGTGTCTCCTTCCCCAGCCTCAAGCAATTTAAAAGAACTCCTACTTGAGCTAATTAACTCTTTTTCACTTTAATTGCCATAACAAGGTAGAACATGGGAGTGGAGATGCTCACTAAGTTCACAGTTGTGAAGGGTTAAATCATCTCTCCTCATATGCTGAAATCTTGACAAACTTCTCAATCGTGCAGCTTTGAAAGAAAAGTGCCTAAGTGAGCTTATGTGCCTATGCACACATGCATAAATCTATTAATGTGTGTGAATGTATGTGTAGGGAACCCCCAACCATGCTGGTATACAGTCCTCACAAGGTTAGTCATGAAGAAATGGAGCCCAGAGGATGAAAATATGTTTTTACCCATGCTATAGCAATTGAAACTGCGCAAGAACTTCCAGTTCTAATTCAGCATTCCATGGATATAATACCAAGTGGGCACAACTGTGAAATCAGTTGCACATAAGAATCACTACTCTTTTGCAGGGCAAGTCATGTTTATGACTGACACTAATCATGATTCTTAAGCATATTACATTATTTTAAAAATACACAGTTAAAATTAAGGCACTTTTCCAAGTCAGTAGATGAATGAAATAACTATGATCAACAAATGTTTAAAGAGAGCTTTAAAGTCAACAACTAAGTAGTTACCTGTTCTGGTTTTCTGCTAATAAGAATACTTAGCACCTTGCTGAAGAAACTAGCTAATAATGGATTCAAAGGGGGCTCATTTAGAAGAAAACTGTACAATTTTGTTAGTAATGATTCCTCTTCTCCCAGTCTATCATTAATCTGTGAAACATCTGAAGTAAGCAGCTCACAAGATATGTTTGGATACCTAGAACAGAACAGTTGATACTTTATTTTATTAAAATAATAAATGCATATTTGCATATTTCTATTAACAAAAATGCTTTATCTGATAATGATCAGCATATTCTCATATGGAGTTTTAATAGTCATGATGCAAACACATGCTTTACTTGGAAAAGTATGCTTACAAAAAAGGCAACTCTTGCCTTTGTAGCCAATATGTAAACAGAAACAAAAAAAGACAATTTGTATCACATATACAGACCTCGCAGATTTTTTATATGATAGCGTAAATTCAAATAGGCAGCTAGTTACTGTAAGCATCCTTGTGCATACAGCCCACTGAATTTTTTTAAGTCTATAAAAAGTTTCAAAATGCCACCCTAAACAACACAAATATAACTGGTTCAGCCAGAACCACATTGAAACTAGTGACACGTAGAGCAAATGTAGGCAAATGTCAACCACCTAAATGTTGTGAGAAAGCAACTTCCAACATTCCTATGCTGATGGAAGCTGTAGTTCTATAACATCTGTAGTGACACATTTTGCCTACCCCTGATGCTATTGCTACAAGCATGCAACCCTATTTTTGGCCTACTCTCAATTTCCCACCCCTGAATTCCTACTTGTATCTGATTTTTTCATCCATGTCTTGAGGTGGCTCTTCTATAATAAATGAAACTAGATCTTCCAGACATTCCGATTTCAAAAGAAATTCTATAAGTTTGCGATTTTGAGCTTTGCACTCTTGTAAAACATCCTCTTCATCCATCAGTTCCTTCAGAGTTACATCTTCTCTCTCTAGAAGTGTGTCTATGTGGGATGATGAGTGAAGATCAAATTTCCAAAACATGCTGGTCTAGAGAAAAGGAAAAGCACACACAAGCTTTAAAAAGGGGCAGTTAGTAGCGGGTGACTCCAACAGTCCCTTGGAAAACCATTCCCCTTTCTCCCTTCTTCTCAATTTGCCTCCTAAAGGGGCTACAGAAGCAAAAGCAGAAAGCAAGGGAAAATGATGCACATAAAAATAATTTCAAGGAAGATAAATGGGTATAATAATAAAGTGCCTTAAATGATAAGCCAATGTCTTAACTTTTCAATAAAGTAGTTAGCTAGCTCAAGAATTTTAATATTTGACATGTAAGACTTGACATGTTAACGCAACAACAGTAAGGAAAATGTTAGTTCAACCTAAATTTTAAAGCATCTACTTGCTCCTTTTATTCTAAGCCAGCTTTAAAGAAGGCTGTGAGTCTGATAGAGAAAAATGAGATGATTTAAACTTGCACACTGTTGATCCAAGTTTCTCTCACAAGATGTCTATGCACTCTGTTACCCTTTACCTCAATAGATGCTATTACCAGAAATAGAATTAAGCCCTTTATTAGCTTGTACCACAAAAGCTGGCTTTGCTTTCTCTGGTCCAGGGTATGACAGAGTGTGTGAAACTTACAATGAAGCCAGCAATCAGTATGAACTCCATCGGGCACTATGCACCTACCATATGCCTCACACTGACTCACAGCCTTCAATGATTTTTCTTCCCTATACTATGGACTGCAAATATATCAAATGAAGCCATTTTAAAAATGTGTTGATGTACACAAAATTTCAGGCATGCAGATTGTTTCTTTAAGAAGCCAAAGCGACAAGATCCTTGTTTAAAAAATTAGAAAATGTTAAAGAAATCAGGGCCACAGGCAGAATTCCTTTACCACTCCATAAAAATTACAAACCAGGCATCATTTCCTGCTCTAGATGGTTTGGATTATGATCCATCATTCCTAACTACTGGCCATACTAGCTATAGAAATAAAGAGCTATAGGGCAATATATCTGGAAAAATTAAAGGTGCTGAAGACTGCATTGAACAGAAGTTGGCATATGCAATTGAAAGACCGTATGTAATTTTCACTGCTACAACAAACAGACATTAATTTCATCAGCAATCAAGAAAACCAGTAACTGAATTAGCTACAATATGCCCTAAGATTAATTTAGAATTTCAGAGCATAGTAGCTCTCAACAGCATTTCAAAAACAGCAATACATTTGTCTTTCCCAGAACTGAGCAACAACTGCCTATTGGCAAACCCTCATATAGTTCACTTTCTATGAAGAATTACATGCTCTAATTTTGCCATTTTACTCTGCATTGATTGAGCCTTATGGTATCTTTGGTTCTCAGATTTTAAGGCTACATCAGGAAAAAAAAACCCTAGAGCTGTACATCCATCCAATTCTGTATTATCCTATACTGAATGCAAGTCAGCAGCCATTTAGGTGCAAGCGAAACACAACAGTTCAAGGTAGGAGTGAAAAGCATTTACATTGTTTCTCAAGAAAAAGGTGAACCAAGTCCAGCCAAATTTTGTGTGCAACGCTTTTTGATGCAAAGGTTTCAGTATTCCAAGGACACTCATGTGGAAGTGAATTCCACTGGAGCCAACAATGCTAGCTTCCTAATGCATGTAGTTTGTATTGTGCTGCCAGTCAGCATACAAAAGTATTATATTCAGTGAGTAAAAAGGGAATCAGAAGGTTGATTTTTTTTTTAAGTCATGCAAAACCACCAACAAGATTTAAGGTTAATCATAATATTCCATTTTCTTTGTTGGGGAGTGTGTCCTACAGCTGGAAACTCCTACAGTAAGTGCTCTCCTGGGCTATCAAAGTTTAAGAACATCTGTTTGATATACAGCTGTGTGTAAATTCAACACATAATGTATAAAGGTTTTTTAAAGGCAGAGATGTCCAAAAGTTAGCAATCAGATAAAGACTAACCAACTGATTAAAATATTAGTGCTCCTACTCAAGTTCTATATATCAGATATCATTTACATACATACATACCTCTGAAGTCAAACATTGGCTTATTTGTCAGGTCACTACAACCATTTCTGGTTCATAAATAGTTAAACCTCAGTCTGAAAAACAAGATCTATTCTATCCTCATTAAAATAATAATTTTCCAGAATTAGTCCCCAATGAAAAGAAATTCTCAAATAAGGCATTCCAGAAGAATTTCTGTCCACTAAATTTATACTCTTCTGCATATTTACTTGGAAGTAATACAGAACTCAGTAAAATTTATTTCAAAGTAAATAAGCAAAAATAACTGAAATCTCCCCAAAACTACAATATATAATCACTGATTTTTAATTAGTTAATTCAGGAAAGACTGGTAGAAAATAGCAACAAAAAAAGAAAGCATACTACTGCAAACATGTTACTGCGTTATTTCACAATCTTTCTCCCAGGCAAGCCGTATTAGGGGCTGGTTTCTCAATATGGCAGATGCTGACCAGATTACTCCATCACTTTTCAACAGGAGGCCAGGACCCTTGGAATAAGGAAAAATACCACAAAAATGGATCAAAGGGCAAATTACAGGAACCCTTAAAAGAAGAGAACCCGTCTTTATCCAACTTACAGCATTAAGACTTTATTAGATTTACAAACTGAGACTCTATGTTCCAACTTAACAATGGAAGTTTTATTGATTACTTTGCATATAGTTTAGAATGTGTGCTTTCAGTTTAAGATCCAAAAAAGGCTGTCCAACTCTTCATAGGTTTAGAAAACTCCTATGAATTATGAGGTGCTTACTTTCAAGAAAAGTCAGTTCAGAAGTCCAGCCTGAACTATAACACAATGCATAGTGAAGACTAGAACTACAAACTGAGAACGTGGTTCAGGAAAGGGAAAATATGCTATATGCTTGTTTCATCTTTTTCAAAAAGACTGCCAAATAGTGCTCATGTTCATTGTCATTAATAAAACATCAAGAAAGAGGCTAGTATAAATATACTGTCTAATCGAAATCCAACTCAATGTATTTAATGATTTCAGTGACCATGTTCTGCATACTCTTATATTTTTTCATACATTTTTGGTTAAAATATTGACTTGCTACCTGGATGCCAACAAAAAAAGTGTTTAAAAATTAACTGAGCTTTAAAACACTGTGCTGGTAAAACATAAAAGTCAATGACTATCTTTCTCCTACAAATAGAGGCATAATAATGGCATGTTGTTGTAAAATTGTACACAATGGCTCCGAACACCTGTGTGGTTTTGTAGTTAAAGTGCCGGACTGACTGGGATGTGGAGAATATGCACTGAACCATGAACTCAGCAGGTGATGATGGACCAGTTACTGTCACCCACCCTGACCTATAGCTTACTGTTGTTATCAGAATAAAATGGGAAGGAAAAGAACCATTTATACTGCCTTGAGCTTACTAAAGGAGAGGTAGGATACAATTTAAAATGATAAAGTAGAAACATGACACACTTTTGCACTGACAACATCAGAAAACTTTTAAAATACAGATCACAGTAAGCAATGCCCAGCAGGGAGAGGGCAGAAGGCAGGAAATGAAAAATGCATAATTCTGCCTTAAATCTGTGCATTCACTCTGACTTTAAAGGGGGGAAACAGCTATAATGCTATAGATAAGATATGCAGCTATATGAGCCACCATTACTGATATGAGGCTGCTAAGAGGTGGGGCTCCCAGAACAACCCTCAAACAGTGCAGGCTGATGTGCAGATAGGATTGGATCCTATGGTTAAAAATGTCTGCAAAGATGTTATTATCTTCACATGGTATCATTTAACTCCCTCTTCCTTTTAGCATCCACTATCCTCCTCAGCACTCATCTTTGAACTGAGAAATATTTCAGAGCACTTATGGGAACTGTGGTGATAGTGCTTTGGGGCTGGTTTTACACCAGTTCATTTGACGTACCTAGTCTATCCAACAAACTAGTAAACCATACAAGTAGTTGGAATATCATACATATATGTGTGTGTATACACAAACACACCTAGAAACCCTAAGTTCAAATGTAAGTTTCTTTCTATGGAGAAAAATCTATTTTGTTGCCATGATAAAGCATTCCACAAGTATAGCTAAGGCTGTCGTTTAACACTGGAGCTCAACCAAACAGTTGTCTTATGGTCAACCAAACAGTTCTGCTAAGTAGTGGAACAGTTCTGATAACCATGGTGACAAGAATATCTAATGATGTTCTGCAGACTCCAAACTGAAAAGTTATATTTAAGAACTTAGAAGAATGGCAGTGGCATAGCAACAGTCATCCGCTTTGCTAGCATGGCTAAGTGGAACAAGCTTCTCTCTGATCAAGATGTACAAGTTACTTGGGGGAGGCATGCCCTCTTCATCTTGCGAGAGGATACACACAATGGACTCTGTGAAATTATCCTCAAACAGAGGAGACTTCAGAGTTTGGCATGTAAAAATTAAGAGTGAAACAACTACAATTTCATTATTAGGAAACTCAACTGGGAAGGACCAAACCAGACAAGGCTAAGTGCTTGCTGCTAGCTGACATAATAAACCACAGAACAAAGATCTATGATTTCTTTAGGAAGGGCTCATTCACAACAAACAAGCATTCCTTAAAAACACTGGCTTGTTGTGTTGGACAGCTGTGGATGATTACCCATGTAATCAAAAGAAGGCATGCAGAGATCTATGCTAGTGCTATAAGGACAGTTGCAACTGTACTGCTCTCTGTCACTAGGCAGAAAATAGTTTTCTGGTGTGGGAGAGTGATGTCAGTACATACTTCATAAGATGAACATATTTTGTAAACCAAAGTTTCCAACTGTAGAATCAGTGTTAAAATATATGCATTAGAGGTACATTGTTTATGTCCAGCACTGCAACAGTGATGCGCACACATACCAAAGAAGTCTGCAGCCTGGCTGGCAAGTTGACTGATTGACTGATTTAAAGCAATGATTCTTAACCTGTCATCCACAGACTCCCAGAAAACAGTGATAGCCTTCTGGGGGTCTTGAAGGTTGCTCAAACCACCTTTTTCCCTTGGCAGAATGGCCATATGATAGGAGCTAAGGCACAGGCAGGCAGGCTGACTGGGAAGGCCTGTGCATTCAATGTCACGGGGCTGCTAAGCTGAGAGGACAAGGCGGGCTGAGCAGCTGAAAGACAGTGGAGTTGACAGAAAGCCTTGCTCTCCTTCTTCCTCCCCTCCTTTCCATGTAAATGACGGAACACCTACAAAAAGGACCTGAAGCAAACCTTTTCTTCTAAACTCTCTCTCTTCAGCTTGTAGGGGATCTGGAATGCTTTTAAACTTGAGTTAGGTCTTGGAGGCAACAAAATATATTTAAAGGGGGGGCCTTGTAAAGAACAGGCTAAGAACAACTGATTTAAAATATTTATGTATCATGTCCCAGTGTACAAGGGTTCCCAAGACAATGAGCAAATAAAAACCAATTAAAACAATACTAAGATAAAAATATTTTTTAAAAAATACATTTAAACACTCTTTTAAAATTCCTAAAACCAGTCTAAAAACACAATCATAGAATCCAGTTTTGAAACAGTTAAAACAGCAGTTTCAAACACTGAATGCCATGTGGAGCAGCACTGTTTTGCCCTGCCAGAAATGTAAAAGAGATGGAGCTAGCCTAACTTCCTTGGGTAGGGAGTTTCAGTCAAGATGCTGCTACTGAGAAAGCCCTGTTGTTGGTTTTTGTTAATTAAAATTTTATTAGTATTATAATCTACATACAATAGTATTTAAAAATCTTTTGCATAATATTCCATATACAATATATAATAAATCACATTAATTATCCATTCTTTACTATCTTATCTAAATCTTATTCATATCAAACCATTTAATATTAATTAAACCAGTAATTTTTTAAAAAAGTAAAATTATTATTAGTATGTTCATTCTTCTTACTATCTTTTTTCATCATATACTATTCATAATTCTACAAAGGTATAATGCTGTTAATTTTATCACTCCTCTTTTTCTTCCCCGCCCCCCCCAAAAAGTGCTCTCCATCAGCAGAGTCTAGTATTTCATATTACAGTACTCTATCCACCAAAATTGTAACTCTTCCTTCGGAGGTAAAACATCTCCCTCTTTTACTAAACCCTTTTGCACAAATGTTTTCCATATTACTTCAAAATCATTTCCCTTCATTATTCCTTTTTTTAATGAGAAAGCCCTCTTATGTGTACCCACCAATCTAACTTCATGAAGTGTTGGGACACACAATAGGCATCCTCTGAAGATCTCAAATTTCTGGCAGGATTATATGAGAAGGCAGTTTTTCAGCTATCTTGCTCCCTAATCATTTAGGACTTTGTAGGTCAACACCAGCACCCTGAATTGAGCTCAAAAGTAAACTGGAATCCAGTGTAGTTCTTGCAGCACCAGTGTTATATGGTCTCTAAAATGCACACCTGACACCAGACTGACCGTGTATTTTGCACTAGCTGCAATGTCCAAACACTTTTCAAGGGCAGCCCTATGTACTACATCTGCATGATTTAAAGATATGTTATATCTAATTCTGTTTTGCAGCCTTCAAACTGAAATTGCTGCCTTTAGGGTCTTGGAAGAATGGCAAAGGAACAGGCATCTGCTTTGCTAGCATGTCTAAAGCATGGCTAAGTGGAATAAGGTGATGTTTTGTGGTTTGTGTTGGACTACAATTCTGAAGACTAGGGTTCGAATCCCTGCTCAGACATGGACACTTATTGGGTGACCTTGGGTATTTCATAGGGCCTGAACAGACAGGCCAAAATAAAACAGCTTTGGATCATTTGGAGATATGCTGTTTAAATGATACATGCATCTTAAGAGGCCAGAAGCTGTGCCAAAGCTGCACTCCAGTCCTTAGAATGGAGAATTGCTTTGGCGTGGCTTCCGGCCTCTTAGGATGCATGCATAATTTAAACAGCACACTTCCAAAGTGACCCAAAGCAGCTTTATTTTGGTCTGTCTGTTCAGGCCCATAGTCTCAGCCTCAGAGGAAGTTAAAGCCCCTCTGAACAAATCTTGCCAAGAAAGTTCTCTGGTAGGTTCACCTCAGGGTTATTAAAGTTGGAAATGACTTAAACGCACACAACAACAACAAGCAAATAAAGATACATTATTTTGTGTTAGTTGTCTGTAATGTTCCTTTCACTGAAATTCCAAGAACCTCCTTGCCATTTTTACTTTTGTTATTTTATATTATTTATGGTCCACATTTCCCCCAGAAATGAGACTCAGAATGGTTTAACAACAATGCAAACATATAGGTAAAAACATATAGAAAATGATTGTTAAAATATACAATCAGCCTTCCTTATCCATGGATTCTGCATCCAAGGATTGCACCATCCATTGTTTGAAAACTTTCCAATAAAGGAAGTCCAAAAAGCAAACCTTGATTTTGCCAATTTTTAATATGGGATACCGTTGTATATAAAAAGACTTGAGCATCCACAGATTTTGATATCAGTGGTAGTGGCGGGGGGGGATGCTGGAACCAAACCCCAACTGATAACAAGAGCCCACTGTAATTAAATATAATTGAAAAAATATTTTTGAAAAACCTAACTGTGAAAAAAAATAAAAGAAGGGAGGGAGGGAGGAAAGAGAAGAAAAGAAAGAAGTACAGCAGTGCTACTCAAAGTGATGATCACTGGACAGATGCCATAGGCCAACCCATTGGCTGCTGGTCCCTATTGAGTTTCCATAAAAGAAAAACAACTGTAGTCAATGGACACAATTATGGTGCTGGCCCTTGCTTCACTGAGGGAAAAAACTGCCAGTCCCCCACATCAGACAGCCTGAGAAGCACTTAAGTACACCACAGCATTTGATACTTTGTCTAAACACCCTAAAGCACTAAATCCTGTCAGATTTTGCAAGGCTATATTTCAAAGAATGGAATTGGCAAAAGTACCTGTGACTATTCCTTGCCTAATGAAGCCATATGAAATTCAAGGGGTCACCTTAAGTTAATAAGCAACCTAAAAGCTACCAACAGTTCCCAAAACCCTACCTGAACAGGAAAAAAGTATTTACATGCCAAGGAACTACAAGGGGACCAGCCATGATAGAAAGGCAACAGCCACACAGAAGGTCCTCTCTCATATTTAAAAAAGTCACAACAAAGTGACATGACATTTTCAATCCCTGAGTGAAACTATCTCTTCCTGAGTTTGTCCAAAGTAGTCACCACTTGGTGCTTTCAACCTGAAATATATAACTACCTCTAAGCTTTAGGCACCCACTAGGTTGACTTTATTCATCACTCAGCATCAATGTTCAACATGTATCACATAGCTGTATGATGTGTACAGGACAGACTTAAGCTCTCTGCCATTTTTCATTATCTTTGCAAGTCCTCTTTCTCACCTATTCTGACGTAGGCACATTTCCATGGTTCGAGTTTCAGCCTCCCTTTCTTGAACTAGGTCACGGACTTGCACAACCACAGATCTGCTGCACTGGCAGGCCAGTCAGAAATTTACATCTGCTATTTTTATTTGGAAAGCTGTGATTCTCTGCATCCATTTTTTAATCTTTCCATATATACTATGAGCAAACTGTGCCTCTGCAAATAGTCCTGTGTTTCTGCATGTACAAAGGCATGTGGCAGAAGCTCCTAAGCAGAGTATTTTTGATACCTATAGGGTTAGTAATTACAGCTAGCATTCTTCCCCTTGTTCTGATATTAACAAGATGCCTTCATCAATGTGATGCCTTCTCATTTAACTCAATTTATGGCTGCATGTGATTTCTATCTTACTGCTTGAAAAATAGACATCATGTCTCTAGCTTGTTGGTCCACAGATGGAGTGGCCTGATAACTTTGCAATCTACTTTTTCTAAGAATGCATAAAAACATAATCAACAGACCAGATAGTTCATCCTTTCTACCAAGACACTGATTTCCCCCAGAACACTGAACAACAATGAAGACCCCTTGGTATGTGTGTGTTTTTTCTTACAAATCACCAATCCATATACCTGTACAATCTATAATGATAATAATTACAGTCTTCCCTCTCCAATAGGGAATATATGGTCAGAGAGTTTTTCAATTTTTTCTCCTTCTAAATGTCTTTCATTAATATTACCAGCGACGCAAATTATTACTACCAATAAACAGCAAAGGGTGTTCAGATGCAGAGAGAATACACTATCAGGAAATTTTGATATAATTTCCTGAACTTCACAAGATTGGCATAGAGTCCATTACATCTATGCTGCTTAAATACTATAATCTCAGTATCAAGGCTGGTGTTAATGTCATATTTGTTCCCCCCCCCCCTAATGTTCTACTTAATTAATGTTTCAAATCTCTGCCTCCAAGTATACTGGCCCTTCTTTATTTTAAAGATTTCTAAATCACTTCCAGACGTTAAAGCACTGTACAATTTTGAAATTTACAGTCTACCTCATCATACACATGAAGTGCCTAGGAACAGAATTTTATAGCTATGAATTAGCTGGTTATATATGTGAATAGCAATAAAAATGCAAAACTTGTAGGTATGGTGATGGTGTGTCAAGTTCAATTTTAATAATTTTATAATATGTATAGTCTGTCAGGAAACCACTGTCTCTGTTCCACCCACTGTCCATGGCCTGGAGTTTGTAGATATATTTCTGTTCTGTTGTTTCTCTTTCCAATCTACCTTTGTAGGTTTTTTGTTCAAGTACTGCTGTTCTGAGGTCATATTTCAGAGATCAGATTATTTTTATGCTATTTTGGAAGGTGTCATGAATCAACAGACAATTAGGAAATTCCCAAGAATGTTACTTTTCAGGTTTAAAATTAGCATTCCTTTCCCAAATGGGATGGGCGTGTGTGGGGTGGGGAGAGGGAGAGAGCACTGAATGTGGAGAGGGAGATAAGAGAGAGGGGTGTTCTCTCTTGGGAGGGTGGAATAGCATATGAATAGCAAGGCAATGATCTCTGTCAGTCCTACACTATCACTAAGCGAGTTCTCAAAATACTGTATTTTACAGTAGTAATAAATCTAACCACTTTGCATTTTGTTCAGAATTATGAACAACATAATGTCCCTTCTCTTCTTTAACATATATATACACAAGACAATAAGTGTAACACAACGTACAATACCTGATTTTCAAAGCTAACAAAGTCATCAGCTCTTCAAAGGAGAGTACAAAATTAGATTAAATTCTCAAAGTGTGATTCACTGACAGAGTCTGGAAATAGCCCATTAAATTGTTGATTCATTAGAATTATCTAGAAATATTGCTTAATTCATTAGTTTTCTAATAAATGCTGAAGTTAATCCACATTTTAAGCAGTAACATCAGAATTCATGAGCAAATAGCATTCCCTCTAGAGTCAGTAAGACAAGAGAGCCTAAACAGCAAAATTAAGCATGGAAGAAATACATAATTTGGTTTTGTTGCTAGCTAGGCTAATCTCACTGTATTACTTCTCTTGAGGAATAGGCGGTTCTGGAAACTCAGCAAGCTGAGAAACAACTGAAACAATCGATTGGCAGAAATTGAAGAATTAAAAGGAAAGGGGGAAAGTCCTGCTATCAAATAAAACAGGTTAGGAGAGTGATTTGAGGGCTTAGCCCTCAAATATCTATGGCCCTTTAAACCTGAAAAACCGAAGTCATGCCCCCTTGCCACACTATTCATCAGCATGTATTGGGGGAGATGTCCTGTGACTCGCTCCAATTCTGCTCTTCTATAGATTTTTTCTAGTTTCTATTGCACATTATTGCATAATACACAATAATTTATTATTATTTGGAGTAGACAATGAACTCCTTTGTAACGTGTTAGTGTATTTATTGTTCCTCATACAATGCTAAGAGACTGCATAATTAAATGAAAAGTTTTCCTCAACCCCACTCCATTACCTTTTCTCTTGGCTTCTACTCCTTTCTTCCTTCTCTCCATTCTGCTTTTCACTCATTCCTTGATTTAATGGTTCATATGCTTCAAAGGGTCAGGCAAAGTAGGAGCTCTTAATTTGGAGCCAAAAGGCTGAATTAATTCAACATTTTTCCCAATATCATACAGATGTATATCCCACTGAATCACTTTATACTCCAACAGTACATTGATAATTACTCATAATGCTGGGCATCTGGACAATTAAATAGAAAATTTGCCTTGTTGTGTGTTTACAAATTGCTTCCGACTTATACCAAAAACACATCATGGAGTTTTCTTGGCAAGATTTTTTTCAGAGCTTTCCCAATGCTTTCTTCTGAGAGTAAGGCAGGTTACAGACTGCCTGTTTGGGGCGGCGTGCACCCGCCCCTTTCCCCGCTGTATCGGGGCCTCAGCTGCCAGACCGGCAGCCTCCGAGGCCCCGATCTGCCGCTTTCCAGGCTGCGGGGAAGCTGCAAAAGGCTACTTTCCCGCGGCCTGGAAAGGAGTGTCCTTGGGGCTTCAAGCCCCAAGGACACCCGGCGACGGCGGGGAGGAGGAGAAAGGGGCCGCTTGGCCCCTTTCTCCTCTGCATCGCTGGCGCAGCTGTCTGAAGGCTGCGCCCAGTGATGCAAACCCAGGAGGAGCTCTGAAACAGAGCTCCTTCCGGGGTCGCGGAAAGGGAGCCCTAGGCACCCTGGCGCGGCCCCAATATGTCACAACCGCACCGCCTCGTTTGGTGGCGGCGCGGTCGTGACGTAGTGATGGCGGTGTCCATGTGGAACGGCCGCCGCCATTTTCTACGCGCAGAGCCCGTACTAGGGTTAGGGGGGTGCGGAAGCACCACCCCTTCCTAACCCTAGTATGCGCTCCGCATGTACTTTCTGGTGGTCTGTAACCCCCCCAGGATACTCCAATTTACCCAAGGTCATTCACTGAATTTCCACAGCTGAGTGGAAATTTAAACCCTTCTTTGCTCCAGTTGGTCTTACCCTGTCTTACATTCCTTCCCATTCCTTCCTCTGCTCTTCTCTCCAATTCTGATTTTATCACACACCACTTCAAGTAAGGTTGGAGTTGGGAACCAAATGATAAAAGACCAAAATCCACAGTCCCACACTCTTACCCATTTATTTTATTTATTTAAAACTACTTAAAAGTAAGCTCTATTGAGTTAATAAGAAAATGTAATGAGAAACAATTTATACAATAATTAGTTATAATTAACATATAATATAATGAAGACTATAGTTTATATATTGTATAAATAAAATCTTAGTAATTGAGAATAAAGAAAAGAGAGAGAGCAATAGAAGCATTAAGGTTATTAATGATTAATATTATTAACAATTATTAGTAATTATAAACATTTATAGAAATAACAATTTACATGCCTGTTCTAGAAGAACTGAATCAAGAATTTATCTACATGTTGTTTTATTGTTTGTTTATGCATTTGTGTGTTTTTATGTTTTGTTTTTTTATATGTTTTTAATAATAAAATTTATATAATTTAACAAAACAACCAAAAAAACCCAGTTCTCAGACATGTTGGACTCCCACCATTTCCAGGAACAATTCTATTATGGGCTTTATAGTTCATGTGGGGAAAAATTACAGTTTTTTTTTATTGTTGTTGTTGGATGCCTTCAAACAGTTCCAGAGTAATGGCAACTCTAAAGACTACCTATTATGGTTTTTTCTTGCCAAGAATTCTTGAGTGGGAGTGCTCCTTTGTCTTCCCCGAGTTTGAGAGAGAGTGACTTGCCCAAGGTAACCCAGTGGCTGAGCCCTGGTCTCCACAGTTGTACTCCAATACTCAACTATACCACATTAGCTCCAGGTTTAAAGAAAGCAAATTGAAAATGGCAGAGACTTTTTGAATGTGCTAGTAACAAAATGCACTCCCATAAGGTCAAAAGTGACCAACCCCATCGCAGTCCCTGTAAGCACCATGACCTTGCCCAATGCTAGTAGTTTTATTGATGAGATAATCAATAACTTAGCAAAATTAATTAGTATAATTAATATTCAACCTAGTGAATTAATTTTCCAAATATAATGTTTAATGTTATGAAATTAATTTTCAAACCTAGCATTCCAAGCTTTGTACAGGATGAAGTACAACTACTTCAGGTCGTGGGCTTAATCATTCAGCTAGATGGGCAACCACAGGGTGCCTATATAGCAGCAGAATATAAAAGATTTCTGAAGTCTAAGTGATGTACAAGCACCTCAAACTTCACAAAATATATACATAGCAACAGTAGAGAGGTCTAAGACATAATGTTTTGCAGTAATGAATATACACACAGCAAGAATGTTTTGAAGTTATCAATGTACTCCTTGTAAAAGTCCCATGTATTTTTAACAAAAACACATTGTGGTCTGAATCAAATTGTTAATCGCAACTAAAGCAGACCTGGTGTGAATCAAAGGAACTTAACAAGTTTCCACAGGTTCAGTCAGTTTGCTGTAGGTGGGAACAGAAAATTGCATTGCCATCAAAATTTTACTCCTAATGTTCTCTTGACTAATTTTTCTTGATTCTCAGATAATAATGACATTTTATCAATTGCAGTACTGAAATGCCCCCCCCAAAAGGATAGGAACTTCATTATTAGCTTCTTTGAACAAGGACAGTTAACTCAATTAACACATCTGTGCTAAAACTGCAGTAATATTATTCCCAAACCTAGCCTTTTCCAAGATACATCCCTGCTCAAGGACTGAGGTCTCCTGGAGGCAAGATGTTCCTCTGATTCCCAGCAGAAAGATCGATACACTGTGTAAGGATAACCATAGCATCTCAACTGTGGAATGACCTCCCTTTGGAGACCCATCTGGCAAAACACTGGTTTCCTCTAGGCCTCAGCTAAAACCATGGCTGTTTATTAAAGCCTTTGGACCTAAATCAGTTATTTCAAAATGCTTTAAATTGTTTTGATCTTTTAAACCTGTTTATGTTGGTAACATATATGGTATGTTTTTTTTACTCCAATTAAATTATTTTTGTTTTAAATGGTTTTAACCTATTTATATTGATTTTACTTGTACATCACCCTGAGATTTTGCCATATAGATGGAGATAGCAATATGTTGATAAATAAAATAAACTTCAATATAATTTCTAAAAAATGACATACAGAACATTTTTGTGCAAATGTAATTTCCTTTTGTATAAATAGGGAATATTTCTATACTGTTTATAATAATGAGACTGAACATTTTCAAAAAGAAAACTTAATATTTTAAAATAGCTTTATTTTTAATAATATAAATCTCTATATATGATCTGAACCCAAATCATATTGGTAGTCCTGACCAGAGTATAACAACTAAATCAGTGGGATTTTTAACAGTGTTGACTGATTCAGCACTTGATTCAACTGATATACTCAAATTGGGGCTATCAATAAGATTCAAGCCTTAATATCTAAATTAATATCATTTTTATCTTTGAATATACCACACTATTGTGGCAGTAGTGGACTTAATTGCTTGGCCTGGCTAGAAATATTAACAGCTTCCTATTAAGTTTCTGCCAAAATCCAGCCAAAATATCTACAACTTTGCATTGATTCCAATTTGACCTCACATACTAGCTAGTTACAAGCCAGACAGCTCCTTCATATTAAAATAATGCTCTCATTTATTAAGATTTATCATTAATTGCCTTAAAATGATTATATGTTTTTTAAAATAAACATTTTCAAAGTTATATATAGGTTGAGTCTCTCTTATCCGAAATGGCTGGGACCAACTGTTTTAGATTTCCCGGTTATTTGTGCATAATGAGATATCTTGGAGATGAGATCCAAGTCTAAAAACAAAATTTATTTATGTTTCATATACACCTTATACAAATAGCCAAAAAAAATTAATGATTTTGTACATGAAACATCAGAAAGCAAAGGTGTCACTATCTCTGGCACTCATGAAAAAAGCTTTGGTTTTTGGAATATTTCAGACTCAGCCTGTAATCATATCATAGAATATGGGTTCATTATTATTTTATACTTGTATTCTGCTGCTTTTTTACTCAACAAGTGCAGACTGTCCTCTGAAGCTGTATCTCAAAAACAGTCATTACAAAAATATATCTTAAACAAAATTTGCTTGACTATCAACTACTGTACTTCCTTGACTGATTTCCATTTCTCTAAATTCTAAGAAAGTGACAAATTTGATTCTGACCTATGCTAAATGAAGCAACATGGCTGAAGGCTTTCACATCACTAAATACAAGAGGAAAATTTTATATGTAGTAATTCATAGTATAAATAAATATACAACCCCCTTTTTCTAATCACTTTTTAAAACTTCAGGCAAAAAGGATTCAGTATCCTGAACTAGAATGTTTTCATCACCTATAGTACAGTGTGCCCGAGTTATATGCAGGTGCGCTATACGTGGCTTTGAGCATACACACTCAAGCCGTGGGAAGCGCAAGGAGTGGCGCGTCCCATTCAGATGAATGGGGTGCGTCCCCATGGCACCCTGTGTGCTCCTGCGCCGCCACGCACACGAGCCCCATTCAAATGAATGGGGCTCCAGCACAGGCAGAATTCACCTTACGCTGGGGAGTCTGGAACGAATCCCCCGCGTAAGGCAAGTTTCCACTGTACAGATAATGTTGAAATTTAAGTTTTCAAAGTTGTAGGCCATCATTATTTACTGGTCAGCTATTTTCATTCACAAGTATAGTACTTCACTTTAAAATACAGTATTACTTTTTCTATATGCTTTTTTGCTCATTTAGTCTTACATGATTAACCAATTTTTTGTTATGATTAATGCATTTTGGACTTTCACTTTTAAAGTTTTCAGTTAATATTAGATAGATTAATTTTAATCCCATCACACTTTTTTTTTTTTAATCTCACATATGTATGAGCTTTCAAGTTGCCTGTCAACTTCTGGTGACTCCATGTGTTTCACAGGGAATGGTGGGCTGAGAGACTGCTTGCCCTCCTTCCACCTGGGCTCCAATCATGTCTCAGCTCCTGGACTTAAGGAGGAGTCTTGTCTCCACCCCCCCCCCTTTTTTTTTTCTTCTCTGTATAGTTTATATTGTTTTTTTAGGATTAGGATGGGGGGTCAAGAATGGGGATTACTTTCTTTTTACTTGTTTTGCTCTACTAATTGTTATGTATTTTGCTTCGTTAATTTTATTGTTGCCATAATTACTATGTATTTTTGTTGCTATAATTGCTATGTATTTTTGTTATTTACTGCTATTGTTAATTTCTATTTTATTTTATTTTTATTATTTAAAGCATTGGCATGCTACATTTGTTTTTTAATTCATGTTTATTGTTATTGCCTTGTATTATCCTCTCTGTTGTAAGCTGCCCGGATTCCCAGTGATTGGGCAGTATATAAATAAATCCTATCATCATCATCATCATCATCATCATCATCATCATTTTCTTAGGCAAGAAATACTCAGAGGTGGTTTTGCCAGTTCCTCCCTCTGAACTACAACCCACATGACCAGGTATTTGTTGGCAGTCTCCTGTGTAAGTACTAACCAGAGTTGACCCTGATTAGCTGATGGGCATTTTTTAAATTTATACTTCTATTTCCATCAAAAAGCCAGCCGCTGCTCTTATTATACTACCCAACAGGCATTCTTACACTTTTAGAACCCTTTTATTCCTATTCCACTAGAAGGGGAAAACTTCTTCACAGAGTGTAGGTTGCCACATGTGAAACTGGGAACAGGCCAGAAGGGCAGGATCCTGTGGATCAAATCTATATCTACAAATATGAATTACATGCACATATGTCTCATTTTGGATACAGCAAAAGCAGCTACAGGGCTCCCCCAGGTTACGAATTTAATTCGTTCCGCGGCGCCATTCGTAACCCGAAAAGCATTCGCAAGCCGAAGCCCCATAGGCGCTAATGGGGAAAAGCCGCGATTTGGTGCGAAAAAGCGCCAAAAAGCACCAAAAAAAATTTCGTAACCCGAAATAACCTTCGTAACCCGGAACAATTATTTTTAATGGGTTTTTTCGTAACCCGGAAATTTCGTAACGCGGCGCATTCGTATCCCGGGGTACCAGTGTATTCTCTAGCCCTTTGCGCCCCATCCCAAACCTCCCACTGGCAGCTATTAAGCCCTGAGGAGAGCTGCTGCTGCTTACTACAAAGTGGAAGAGAAAGGGAGGCAATTCTGTCCAGTCTCTGATAGGAAGGAAAAGGAAGATGCATTCTACCTGTGAGTACACTTTTGTTTCTTCCCCACTCCAAGCTGAAAATAACTGCTTCTTCCTCATCTGAATTGCCTTCCCATTAGTAAGCAGCTGCACTGGTCTGTCCCAGAGACAGAATCTAAAAATTAGGACTTACAAAGGTAATAATGTAATCAAACAATACATTATTTCCCCCAGTGTATCAAAACAGCAAACCAGAATATCTTGTTTACATAGCCCAGAATTCACATATAAAGCAAAAAAAGACCAAGTTATTTCACAGGGCTTACATTCTAAACATTTTAAATGACATTAGTAATGGCAAATGTGAACATAACCACTTTATTTCACTATTTTAACTTACAAAAATTATCAACAATTGCTACTGTAACTATACAATAATGTAATTGTACATTCTATCTAGCTTTCATAGCAACATTCTACCCTTCTAATAGGTGCGGGAAGGATGCACATTGCAGAGTGAGTGTACACAAATGAAACACTGATTTGTACCTTGCCTCTATCAGGCAGACTAGAGAAAGCAACAGCGCTTTAAACCTAATCATGCATCACTGTGGTTCATAAAAGGTTATAGCATCTAAGAAAAATCTATCTCTAAATGAAAGAAGAGCAGCAACAGAAGTAAACTTCAAATGAAGGCAAACCTTTTTCACACAAAGGAATTAAACCCATGCAATCCTATTCAATCAGATTTAGTATAGTGAACATGCACATGACTTAATCATGGATTATTACCCAGCAACTCAATGTTTCAGTTCCTGTTCCAAAACATGGTTTAAGTACCAGAGCAGGTTATGTGCCACTGTTGTAAGCATAAACTAAATTAATAAGTTATCGATCACATATCGATCAAAAGTAATCTAGTAATGCATAGAGGTAGGTGTTTAACTAATGACCTAACAAGCAAACATACATAAAAAGTAATTAAGTAAATATGGGGCAGGAAATGCATTACAGGCAATTTCTAACACATAGTATGCTGACCTGGTTTGAAAAGCAGACATTTTTTTTTTCATAGAGGGAAACTTTATTCCATTTCTTACCTGTTAACAGAAAAGTTTTAAAAGAAAAGAAAAATCTATTCTTTGTGGCTCCTTGCCCATTACAGGGTATCCTGGCAACAGCAAAATCTTTCAATCTACAGTATTAGCAGATTAGCAGACTGAATTAGGTTAAGATGAAGCAGATTTCTTCCTACAAGAAAACACAAGACAATTATTAATGTCAAAACAGGATTTCATTACCCAGTTGATCTAGAAACAGAAACATAAAGTGGAGTTTATTTGGAGCTATTTGGGATACAGCTGAAAGCACAGAACATAAGAGACCAGTTGGTCAGGATAACTTATTTCACAATGCATTCTGTGAAAGAGATAATGTGGCAGAAACAACTATGCATTTTTTCATAAAATCACAACATTTCTACCATTTGTGAACATATGTCAACAACTATAGAAGACTGGACTTCTGCAGTATTGTTTGCATGCCTGGTTAAAAAAACACACCATTCTTTAGATCACAAAGAATATAAACAGTATAAAACAAATACTTTTCTAAAAGAGTGCACAACCTGTTAACTGTATTGCACCATTACTGGACTTCTTCATCTGTATTTTGATAAAATGCAGTGGCCATCTACAGCAAGTTTCTACTGCAACCAGTGAAATCATGCCCAAATGTTTCCAGGTTTGAGTAGCCACTGTTCTCAACTTCTCTTTTCCTGCAGCTAAAGAAACAGGTCGGCATGGGATTAAGGGTATTAATCAAAAGTCTTCTCAAAAAGCAACTAAATTTCCATGAACAGCTTCTGCTTTGCTTGCTTGTTGTTTTAATTAACTGTTCTTAGAACTCTAATGAAAAATGTTCAGAAGAACAGACTTTAGGCCTTTTGACACTGAATGATAACTAAAGGCCAGAACAGATGACCCTTAAAGGACGCCTTCAGGATATCATCAGAATGCAGTGTTTACAAGGCACACGCTCTGACAACGCCCTGAAGCTGCCTGGAAGCCAGGCAGCCGCCAAGACATGTGTTGCTTCAAGACGTTCCAGCAGTGTGGCATTTAGATGCCACACACCGCTGGTGCTTCTTGAAGCATGGGGCTACAGCACAGCCCCTAAAGGTGGCTTTTCCATGGTCCAAAAAGGAACTGATCTTTGTCGCTCCTTCTTGGGCTGTGGTCAAGGGGGATTGAGGCTGCAGCATGTGGTTGCCATAGCCCCAATCCATCCTCAGAAGGGACAGCTTCAAGCTGTTTCTTCCTCCCCTTCTGTTTTCCCCTTAAGGCTGTACAGATAAAAATTACTTGTGTTATCAAATATCCCAGAAGTAACTGGAAAAAATATTTGATATTTATTCAATAAATATCCAAGAGGAGCAAGGTTTGTAATAAGATGGGAGCTGGGCTGCTCTTCAAAGAAAGAAATAGAGCAACTAGTCTAATAAGTCAAAGGAGAAAAATGTATACATGTCCTCAAGAAAATATCCCATTTATACAATTTTTAACACACATAACTTTGATTTTGTACTTTTCTGCTGACAGTAACCAACTATACTACGTACTTATCCAAACGCTGATCACAACCATCTTCAACAGAACTGCCATACTAATTCATGATTACTGCTGCTCCCAAGTTCTGTATTCTTTTCATCACTGATTTACACACAACAGAGGGCTAACCACACTATATTTTCAAGGGTTCCTTTCAATGAATGCTACATTGTCATCCAGATATCCAGTCTGGAGACCAATTGCCAATATTACACTCTAGTTAACTGTATCATTTGAATTTTAAGACAGGAATGGGCAACCATAGCAATTTTCTGCCCCTGGGGTCCTCTTCAGTATGTGTGTGTGTTTCTTCAAGTTGTCTGTTGACTTAGGGCGATCCCATGAATTTTATAGGATTTTCTTAGGCAAGGGGTGCGCTGGTGTGGTTTGCCAGTTCCTTCCTCTGAAATACAGCCTACAGCACTTGGTATACCCAGGCTAAATTCCACTGGCACCGAGTCTAATTCTGTTTTTTTAAAACAAAAAAAATTCTTTTTAAATAAAAGTTAAACAGGGCAGGCTGCAAACCATTTTGAAAGTGAATTCTCTCTCTTGAGAAGTTTCCAGAAGAGGCAAGTCATGTGGGGGGGGGGGGGCAGTCTAGAGAGTCTGAAGAAGTCCAAAAACCAGAAAAACAGACTTCGAATACAGGCTGCAGCCCCAGGACTAGACTCTGTCCTCCTCATTCTAAGGGCACACATATACTACAGTAGTGCTAGTCAAAGCTGTGGTCCTTGATGACAGTCTCTAAGCCATCAGCTATCAGTACCTGGTAAATTTCCAAGACGGAGACAACTGCAGACAAATGGGCACAAATATGGTACTGGTTCCTGACCTACAGGGAAAATAAATTGCCACTCCTCCACATCAGATAGCATGAGATGCAGTACAGACATCTCTTCCCACAGTTACTTGCCCAGGGACTCTGGGAACTGTAGCTCTGTAAAAAATGCAAACAGCCTAAAATATATTTACAAAATTGCAGTTCCCAAAGTGTTCTGGGATATGCCAGAAAACATCAAGGGGTAGCCATGTTGGCCATTTAGCAAATCTAACCAAAAACCCACTAAACAGTGATACCTTTGGTTGGCCAATACAGGTATATATTGGCCGGTGAGGGAGAGAACAGGCTGGCCCAGTGTCATCAGGGGCTAGCCTGAAGATAGAGCGCCCTCCCTCCATAACTGTCATCTTTCAGCCTGTGAGGGAGAGAATAGGCTGCACAGTTCCACCAGGGCTAGCCTGAAGAAGAAGAGCCCTCCCTCCAATCCATCTGCCTTGGTCCAGGCCTCAGAGGAAGAGAATAACTGCTGGACCTGATCTCCTCCCCCCCCCACCACCATTCCCTTCTCCTTTTGTGTCGTGTCTTTTAGACTGTAAGCCTGAGGGCAGGGAATCGTCTGTTATCCCCTCTGTTGTAAACCGCTTGGATTCCCAGTGATTGGGCCGTATATAAATAAAGCCTATTATTATTATTATTATTATTATTATTATTATATGGTGGGATACAGACCGCCTCTTTGCGCCACGTATTGGGGCCAGGGCAGCCACAGCAGCAGCCCAAAGGCCCCAATATGGCGCTTTTCGGGACCAGGGAGATGCAGCAAAATGCCGCTTCTCCCTGGTACCAAAAAGGGGTATCCTTGGGGCTTCATGCTCCAGGACACCCCGGGAGCCACAGCCAGGGGAGAAAGGGGCCGCTTGGGCCCTTCCTCCTGGCGCCGTTCCCGCAGCAATCTATTTACTGCGGGAATGAGGCGCCCTCCAGGAAGGAGTTCCATTTTGGAGCTCCTTCCTGCGCCGCGGTTAGGCCACAAGTGGCCTGATGTGGCGCTAAGACATTATGCCCATGTCACGCTGTTTGGACGTTGCATAGCTGTCACTTCAAAGCGGTGGTGCCGATGTGTACAGGGCGCTGCCATTTTTACGTACGGAATACGTGCTAGAGTTGTGGGGTGTCTGTAAGAGATGCCCTGGGGCAACCCTAGCACGTATTCGTTACGTGCTACAAGGCCCATCTGTGCAGGGCCATAGTTTGGTGGATTTTTGACTGGGTTATGCCAGTTTACACTTGTAATGTGAAGACTGCTTTCATGGCGAATGCCCTCTGATTTAAAAACAAAACAAAACAAAAACAAAACACCATTGTATTGTTAAAATAACTAGATACTGAAACTTATATTTACCTATCATGGTTCTAAAACACATACACACACAAAACTATTAAGGAAAACTTACTAGAACAAAACAAAATGCTTATATTATTTGTTTCCTGATTATTTAAATCAAGTTTCCAATAAACAAATCTATTTATTACCAGAAAACAAACACCCTCCAACTGGTTGCTTATTGTTGTTGTGTGCCTTCAACTCAATTCCAATTTATGGTGAGCCTAAGGTAAATCTATCATGGGATTTTCATGGTAAGAATTTAAAGAAGGTTTGCCATTGCCTTCCCCTAAGGCTGAGAGCATGTGACTTGTCCAGGGTCACCCAGTGGGCTTCATGGCCAAGCAGAAAACTAAACCCCAATCTCCAAAGTCCTAGTCAAACACTCAAACCACTAAGTCATACTGGTTGCTACAGTTATCAAATTTTCTGTGTCTGGATGAAATAGATCTTTCTTATTACCCAGGGGCATTTCTGGTCAGATATCCCCCATCGTGTGCCTCACAAAGCTGTATTTTGTTAATACAGAGGGGTATATTTTTTTGGAATGAGGGAATATCAGATCAGGGCCCTTTGTTGTATTCATGTGTTACAACCAAGTGAGGATACTTACTTGAAGGTTGAGCCAAACTAGGTAAGACCGGGTTCCTAACAACTTTTACAAAATTAAATACCAATGTGGGAGCAGTAAATTGAGATAATCTGGGAGTGAAGGGATGCTTCACAATTAACAGCCTGCAAGTAAAGGGGTTAAAACTAACTCAATACATGTGTTGTGATTAGATTTGAAGTCCCACTGCTTCAAACTGAGCCATAACCTTTTGTTTCCTAATATTTCAGCTTCCATTCTCAGTGCTCAGAACTTTTCAGAAGCAAAAGCTGGAAGTTAAGGCCCAGAATGGCACTCTCCCATACCACCAAACATTGATGTCTGCAGCTTTTGGCTAAAAGTCTAAACATTTAGCTGAACAGTAAATATATTTTTCCTAATCTGTCATGTTTTAATGTATGATTATAATGCTTGACCTCAAGGCCATATTTTTCACCTCAAATCATTCTTTTATGTAGAAAAGCAGCATCAAATGCAGGAACTGGAACATCTGAACCAAAGGCTTAATTCATCCCATTGAGGTTCCAAACCAGGCTCAGCCTCCTCTCCCAGCACCAGCTAGCCCTGTAAGAGGAACTTAGTCTTATCTCCTATCAGTGATTGGAGCAAGTGAACTAAAACTACAGTTTGAGAATTCCTCTTCTGCCATGGAAGCCCATAAGGTAACCTAGGGCAAGTTATACCCTCACAGGCATTGGCAACACTTCTCTTAAAGGATCTTGCCAAGAAAACCTGAGGAAAGGATCACCATAAGGGCAAACTGACTTGAAGCACATAACAACCACCACCAATCAGTGATGAGAGATAAAATACAGGATTCACAATGACAGGCAAAGAGCCTCTATGTAGCATTGGCTGAGAGGAAATCCAGCAGATGATATAGTCAAGTCTCTTTGGTCTCTATCAGGCTATTGCACAAACATTCTGGCCACTGAAAGAATCACTCCTTCATTGCCATCCAGGTCTCTTTCAATATGCAGAACAAAATACAGTCATCCCTCCATATTTGTGGCTTTGATATTTGAGGATTTGATTATTCGCGGATTTCATTAATATGTTCTCTCTAGGACTGTCTAGGTCCTCCAGTGCAACTCTGTGGTCAACTTTAACTAAAAGTTGCACTGAAAGACCATTTGTAGCTACTCCAGTGCCATTCTATGGTCAGTGTATGTTGGACATTGACCACAGAGTTGCACTGGAGGACCTAGAGATTCCTAGAGAGGTGTCCTCTCAGGTAAAAACAGTGTTTTTGTTATTTGCAGTTTTTCCATATTCACGGGGGTCTTGTTCCCCTAACCCTAGCGAATATGGAGGGACAACTGTACCATGCATCTTTCAACACACACACACATACAGTATTGCGGAAGGATCTAATGATGCAAGGAAAGGGTTTTGAGAGGAGGAGGGGCTTCATGTCAGACTGGTGCCAAAGGACAACTGAGATTCTAATCTAGACCAATAACGCAACATAAGTTAAAAATATTCAACAGCATCAAAGATTCGGGTTTAAGAAATTTTGAGTGTGGAGACATATTAAATGATTCCCTTCAACCTGTTTTATTAAAATTAAATTGATTTTTGTGTTTTCAATCACTGAATTTACCCACATTCACAACCAAACAAGTTTTAGTTAAAATAAAAACTCTACAACAATAATGCCTATAAAAGAAAATACCACTTTAAGATTAGCGGGGGGTTGTTTTGAAGGAATCTGTGACACCAACAGAGGATGACTAAAGCAACATAGTCAAAATCATTAAAGTTCTCTGTAAATGGCCATGTGTGCCAGCCTCAGGGAAATTGCAGGTAAAATAGGGCCAAGCAACCAGAAAACAGTCAGACAGCTTTAGAAAGGCAAAGGTGACTCATCACCCCTCTACATGGAGAGGGCAGGATAGAGATGTACATGTCAGGAAATAACATAATTTTGGGATCAGAACCAAAGCAGACATAGCTAAGATTAACATGCAAAAAGCTTGGGATGGAGCAGGCCTGTCACTCTGAGATAGTCAGGTGATGAAAAGAGTCTGCTGTAAACACAATTATGCTGTGTGTATAAGCTATGTTCAGCTTATATATTTGTAAATAAATCAAAATGTTATGAATGTGCCATTAGGTTTACCCAGTGATTTTTCCTTCAGGAAATTAAACCTGATTATGGGTTGCCCCTGGAACATTTCACAGCTCAGGAAGGTGTGGGGCATGTAACCTTATTAATGCCCAAATCCCACAAAGAAAATTACCTGAAACTGTTCTCATTAGCCAAAGCACAACTTGGAGCTACTATCAGTCCTGTGGCAAGGTGGGAAGCCGGATGGGTACAGTATTGTTCTCCTTATACTGGATTTCTCTAGGTAACAGAAAGTGCAAAGCCCAAAAGAAATGAAAAGAAAATTCCTTCATTCTTTCAAATCCATGATCTGAACTGAGGTTAGCAGGAAGGAAAGGGGATTGTTTTCTCAGCCTTCACATTGACTTGCCCCAAATGCTCTGTTATTCAACCAGAAGAAACAAATACTCAACAAATGACAATATTAATAAAACCACAGAGCTGTGTGAATTAGAATGCCCTTGTCCAGGCATGATTTAAAGTACTTATATTAAAACACAACTGGAGATAGAATGAGCAAAACAGCCCTAAACTCAATGTAAACTACTCCCATCTCCCCTTCTTCCTATATAAAAGTTGAAAATCTACAAAGGGAAGCCTTCCCACTTTATCCATGGAAGGGGAAGAGATTACATGATGTATGCCATGTCAAAGTTGGGTTACTCATGCTAGCCCCATCTTTATTACACTATTATTGTTTTGAAAAACTTAAAACCAGGGCTGGGGAGTAGTGGTGATTTTGGGGTTACTCCTTGTAAAGTATTTTTTTGGGGTTACGCCATAGTAAAGTATTTTTTTTCTTAATGTTACTCCTACCCCTGTAAAAACCTCTTACTCCTTTACTCCTTACTCCTACTCCCCAGCACTGGGGGAAAAAACCTGGTTGCTTTACAAGGCTGGCATGTGTGTGTTTTGTGTGTGTGTGTGTGTAAGTGTCTCTGTCTGCCTCCCAGTCCCTTCCCCAGTGCAATATAATAAAATTGTTTTTTGGTGTTTGCATCTACAATAAAATAACAGGAATAAGGAGTAAGAAATATATTTTATTACTCCTTATTCCTACTCCTATTCCTGTAAAAACCTCTTACTCCTTTATTCCTTACTCCTACTCCCCAACCCTGTTTAAAACCTGGTTTCTATAAATCCACCCACGTTCTGACATGTAGCATTGCCTGTTTGACATCCCTAGTGCGCGCAAGCACACACACACACACACACACACACACACAAACTTTTCAAGTTATTGACAACAACAAAATTATTCTACCTATGTATATGAGACTGTTGAAAAAGAAATATGAGAAAAAGAGTGGATTTTTATGTGAAACTAGTTTGCTCAGTTCAATTCTGCTACTCAAAAAAATAAATAAATCCTAAACTCAAACATTCTTATGTTTAATTCTAAATTTGTGTCTTTTACACCTGGCTCTGTTGGTGAAACTTGACATTTTCCTGATACAAAGTAGATCTGACAAGCCTGAATATGCCACCCAGTCCCTCCCTATGATTTCAGAAACCTCTCCATGGGGTCATTATATTCAGTAGGATCATTTTTTGTTTTAACAAATCTAACACATCTATCTTTTTGTAAATAAATAAATAAATACTGACATTTTTGTGCTTTTTCATGTGCATGTAATTTTAAGAAATATTGGAAAAGTAAATGGTTATCTCAGGGCCGGCACAGATAGGCACAACACGTCAAGCTTCCTGGCAGAGTGGGGATGTGACATACAGACGCCGATGCTGCCCCTAACTGGAATCAGGCCACCCCATTGCCCATGCGGGGAGCAGCTTTTCGGTGCTCTAGCGGCATGGCATTTAGATGCCACATGAGCATCAAAAAGCTGTGGCGGCAGAAGAATGGGTGGGGTTTTTCCAGCGCAAAAAGGAGTGGCCTTTTGCTGCTTCTTTTGAGGCCAGAAAAAGCCAGATCGGGAACGTGGCATGTGATTGCTGTGGCCCCCATCTGACAATCAAAAGGGGCGGCATTAAGCTGTCCTTTTAGGGCCGTATGTTTCAGCCTATACTTTTCTGGGAGCTCAAGCAAGTCTTAATCAAATCACTTTTAAAAAAACTTAACCCATCTATTGGAGACCAGAGAAATTGACACGTTGGCAAAAAGGAGAAAATAATCTACAAAAGTTCATCCATAATTTTATTTGCATTCTATGTTTTCCTGAAGAACTCAAGGAGTCAAACATAGGATTCTCAATCTCTCATGCAGGTTTACTGAGTAGAAGAGTTACTGTGCTTCACTACAGTTGCTTTATTAGCCCATGCACACAAATTTCACGATATCCAAAAGACCTCCAGTATGATATACTCAAGGTTTCCATTTTTTTTTTTAAACTGCAACAGAACTATGAAATACTCTGGAAATTCAACAAGATCTATGTAAATTAGACTGCTGAAAATTAGACTGTTGCATGAACCCGCTCTGATAGCCTTTAGGGCTGAAGGGCAGGGTATAAATATCATTACTAATAACAATAATAATAATATAACCCCTGGACCAAGTATTTATATTATCTATTCCCAAATTTAAGCTTATTTATGTGGCAAAAACTGTAATTATTTTTGCAGTAAGCTATGAACTAAATCAAATGAGGGATTCAACATTAGTAACTTGGTCTCTTATTGCATTTTTTTTAATTAGCAATATGGGCCCTCTGAGTTCGACTGAGACTACCATATTGAGAGTCTCCACTCCCTTCTTCAACTACTAGTCACTCATCACTTACAGCTTCTGCAATTTGGTCCCTGGGGAAAACGTATGGGGTATATGTACCTTTTCTCATGATAACCAAACAGCAGCGGGGTGGAGCTGTACTGAGAAATCAGCATAGTTCTGGTGGGATACATGTTGCAGCAGACAAACAAACAAACCAATATTGTTGCATTTTAAAGACTAAGAAGTTTTATTTGACATAAGCATTCAAAGACTATACCCACTATACTGAATGCAAGAACTGTTCCAAAATACTGTACACTGATTCAACTTAGTTACCACTACAACCTCCATATTTGCTTTTAAGAAAAATTTAAGAGGAATGGTGATCATTCCTACAGACCTCTAATATCTGTCCTAAGATGAAACTCTAGCTGCCTTTGGTAGAAGTTCAGAGTATAAATCTACTAAGTATAAATGTAGTTCTACTATGTGTGATAAAGATGATTCCCAGGTTAATTAGGTATACAATTGTGGTCAATTTCAAGTAAAAAAATGTGTTTAGTCTTTGCCACTAGGTGCAAGGCCTTTCTCATCCGATCCAAGTTTTGATCAAATAAACATAATAATTAAAGGTCACACAGAAATTTTATTTCAATAGATTTTATCCAGCTCTTCATTCAAAGTGTCAGGAGCCATGTATAGTTGGAAAAAGTCGTGGTCCTCTAATTTAACTATTAGTAAATTAAGGGAAATTTGCAGGTGTTGCTATAAATTATTTTTAACCTGATATATGTCATTTGGCAATGTTAATTTCGCTTTTGGATTTGTATGAAAAGGAGAAAAATCTAGTGCCAAAATTAGGTGGGGCATAAGAAAAGACGGTTTAATTTTACTTCAAATACAATGTATGCTCATCCTATTAAGAGATATTTTTGTTCTACTTATACAACTGTGACCAGTAAAAAGTATCATCTGTGAAATGAGATTTTAATCATTCAAATCTAGAAGACTTGTAACATCATATATCAAGAAAGTGACACCATGTTTGAGACATCTGTTGGGAAAAGATCAATGGCAGAAAAATCCAAATGGTTCAAGTTAGCAAAGTAAACTACAATAAAACAGAAAAAGTGAAAACCAATCAGTCAGCAGCCAATATTTTTTAAAAATCCCTCCTGACCCTAATCTGGCCAGGAACAAACACTGAATTAGATAATATTAAAGCCTACAGATCCAAGCAATCCACTCTAATATATGTGCCACAGATTAAGAGATTTTCATAGTTTTTAGTAGCAGCCTACTTTATCCTAGAGTTATTTCCCAAGTTTGCTTCCACCTAATTCCCAACTTCCTTTTAATCTATCACTGTTAAGAAAATAATTTTCTTCTCACACAGGAAAAACACAGAAATTATGCAGGTAAACTGTCAGACTGATAGCACTCCTCATACCAATTAATGGAGTACCTATCTCAGAGGCAAGCATGGTGTAGTGGTTTGAGCACTGGACTACAATTCTGGAGACCAGGATTTGAATCCCCATGCTCAGCCATGGAAACCCACTGGGTGACCTTGGGCCAGTCACACACTCTCAGCTTCAGAAGAAGTCAAAGGGAAAAAAACTCTCTCTGAACAATTCTTGCCAAGAAAACCCCATTGGTAGCCATAAGTTGGATTTTTAGGGCTGCCTTAAGTTGGAAGGCCTAAAATAACTTAGTCATCAGATGCCATCTGATCTTGGAAGCTAAGCAGGGTGAGCCCTGGCTAGTTCTTGAATGGGAGACTGCCAAGAAATACCAGGTGCTGTAGGCTGTATCTCAGAGGAAGGAACTGGCAAAACCATCTGGGAGTATTCCTTGCCCAAGAAAACCCTAGAAAACTCATGGGGTCACCATAGGTAGACAGGCAACTTGAAGGCAACACACACATTAACTCTTCAGAGTCCAGATCTTAGATAATTCAATCAATCCAGATTCCAGGAAATATTACCAAAACATATTACTGATACAAATTTTATTGAAATAGATGTGCAGAAAGTACAACATGAAAACTACATTCCCTAGAAAGTTTTCCAGGATCTTTTACAGACTCCCCCACCCTTATACCCTCCCAAAGCCATTCTCAGTAGAGATGGTAAGAGCACACTGACACACTTAGAGGCCATCACATGGGTGATGCCTGTTACCATGCAAGAGAAAATGATGAAGATCTCAATTTGAATAAAGTTTAAGATGTGTTATTTCATGGGTTGTTTAAACTACCATTTCAACGTCAGTAAAAAAAATGTATCCTACACTCTGTCCAGGAAGTAAAGAGAATCTACTGGTTAGAGAAGCAAGGAAATACAGTCGGCCCTTCTTATACACGGATTTCTTATACACGGATTTAAGCATACATGGTTTGAAAATGTTCCAAAAAAGTATACATTTACCTTGATGTTCCATTTTTTATTAGGGACACCATTTTGCTATGTCATTATACTTAATGGGACTTGAGCATACACGGATTTTGTTATACACGGGGGATCTTGGAACCAAACCCCAGCGTATAACAAGGATCCACTGTACTTGCCAAAACTCTGCCTAGAACAGGATGCTTATAGTTTGTTTACCAGATTCTAGTCACCTCACTACCTAGTCATTTCAAAATTCTGCTTTAGGCATCTCCCTCAAA
>NC_056522.1:262026463-262026738 GCF_019175285.1 Sceloporus undulatus
CCAAGATCCCCCGTGTATAACAAAATCCGTGTATGCTCAAGTCCCATTAAGTATAATGACATAGCAAAATGGTGTCATTATACTTAATGGGACTTGAGCATACACGGATTTTGTTATACACGGGGGATCTTGGAACCAAACCCCAGCGTATAACAAGGATCCACTGTACTTGCCAAAACTCTGCCTAGAACAGGATGCTTATAGTTTGTTTACCAGATTCTAGTCACCTCACTACCTAGTCATTTCAAAATTCTGCTTTAGGCATCTCCCTCAAA
>NC_056522.1:262026763-262047269 GCF_019175285.1 Sceloporus undulatus
CTCTTATTATTACTACCCACAGGCATTCTTACACTTTTAGAACCCTTTTATTCCTATTCCACTAGAAGGGGAAAACTTCTCACAGAGTGTAGGTTGCCACATGTGAAACTGGGAAACAGGCAGAAGGCAGGATCCGTGGATCAACATCTATATCTACAAATATGAATTACATGCACATATGTCTCATTTTGGATACAGCAAAAGCAGCTACAGGGCTCCCCCGGTTACGAATTTAATTCGTTCCGCGGCGCCATTCGTAACCCGAAAAGCATTCGCAAGCCGAAGCCCCATAGGCGCTAATGGGGGAAAAGCCGCGATTTTGGTGCGAAAAAGCGCCGAAAAGCACCAAAAAAATTTCGTAACCGAAATAACCTTCGTAACCCGGAACAATATTTATGGGTTTTTTTCGTAACCCGGAAATTCGTAACGCGCGCATCGTATCCCGGGGTACCAGTGTATTCTCTAGCCCTTTGCGCCCCATCCCAAACCTCCCACTGGCAGCTATTAAGCCCTGAGGAGAGCTGCTGCGCTTACTACAAGTGGAAGAGAAAGGGAGGCAATTCTGTCCAGTCTCTGATGGAAGGAAAAGGAAGATGCATTCTACCGGTGAGTACACTTTTGTTTTTCTTCCCCACTCCAGCGGAAAATAACTGCTTCTTCCTCATCTGAATTGCCTTCCCATTAGTAAGCAGCTGCACTGGTCTGTCCCAGAGACAGAATCTAAAATTAGGACTTACAAAGGTAATAATGAATCAAACAATACACGGGGTTCCCCCAGTGTATCAAAACAGCAAACCAGAATATCTTGTTTACATAGCCCAGAATTCACATATAAAGCAAAAAAAAACCAAGTTATTTCAAAGGGCTTACATTAAAACATTTTAAATGACATTAGTAATGGCAAATGGTGACATAACCACTTTATTTCACTATTTTAACTTACAAAAATTATCAACAATTGCTACGTAACTATACAAATGAATTGTACATTCTACTAGCTTCATAGCAACATTCTACCCTTCTAATAGGTGCGGGAAGGAGCACATTGCAGAGTGAGTGTACACAAATGAAACACTGATTTGTACATTGCCTCTATCAGCAGACTAGAGAAAGCAACAGCGCTTTAAACTAATCATGCATCACTGTGGTTCATAAAAGGTATAGCATCAAGAAAAATCTATCTCTAAAGGAAAGAAGAGCAGCAACAGAAGAAACTTCAAAGGAAGGCAAACCTTTTTCACACAAGGAATTAAACCCATGCAATCCTATTCACAGATTAGTATAGTGAACAGCACATGACTTAATCAGGGATATTACCCAGCAACTCAATGTTTCAGTTCCTGTTCCAAAACATGGTTTAAGTACCAGAGCAGGTTAGTGCCACTGTTGTAAGCAATAAACTAAATTAATAAGTTATCGATCACATATCGATCAAAAGTAATCTAGTAATGCAGAGAGGAGGTGTTTAAACTAATGACCTAACAAGCAAACATACATAAAAAGTAATTAAGTAAATATGGGGCAGGAAAGCATTACAGGCAATTTCTAACACTAGTTGCTGACCTGGTTTGAAAAGCAGACATTTTTTTTCATAGAGGGAAACTTATTCCATTTCTTACCTGTTAACAGAAAAGTTTTTAAAGAAAAGAAAAATCTATTCTTTGGGCTCCTGCCCATTACAGGGATCCTGGCAACAGCAAAATCTTTCAATCTACAGTATTAGCAGATTAGCAGACTGAATAGGTTAAGATGAAGCAGTTCTCCTACAAGAAACACAAACAATTATTAAGGTCAAAACAGATTTCATACCAGTTGATCTAGAAACAGAACAAAAGTGGAGTTTATTTGGAGCTATTTGGATACAGCTGAAGCACAGACATAAGAGACCAGTTGGTCAGGATAACTTATTTCACAACGCATCGGTGAAAGAGATAAGTGGCAGAAACAACTAGCATTTTTCATAAAATCACCAACATTTCTACCATTTGTGAACAATGTCAACAACTATAGAAGACTGGACTTCTGCAGTATTGTTTTGCATGCCTGGTTAAAAAACACACCATCTTTAGATCCACAAAGATATAAACGTATAAACAAATACTTTTCTAAAAGAGTGCACAACCTGTTAACTGTATTGCACCATTACGGATTCTTCATCTGTATTTTGATAAAATGCAGTGGCCATCTACAGCAAGTTTCTACGGCAACCAGTGAAACATGCCCAAATGTTTTCCAGGTTTGATAGCCACTGTTCTCAACTTCTCTTTTCCTGCAGCTAAAGAAACAGGTCGGCATGGGATTAAGGGATTAATCAAAAGTCTTCTCAAAAAGCAACTAAATTTCCATGAACAGCTTCTGCTTTGCTGCTTGTTTTTTTAATTAATTGTTCTTAGAACTCTAATGAAAAATGTTCAGAAGAACAGACTTTAGGCCTTTTGACACTGAATGATAACAAAGGCCAAAACGATGACCCTTAAAGGACGCCTTCAGGATATCATCAGAAGCAGGTGTTTACAAGGCACACGCTCGGACAACGCCCGGAAGCTGCCGGGAAGCCAGGCAGGCCGCCAAGCAGTGCTTCAAGACGTTCCAGCAGTGTGGCATAGATGCCACACACCGCTGGTGCTTCTTGAAGCAGGGGCTAAAGCACAGCCCAAGGTGGCTTCCATGGTCCAAAAGAAACTGACTTTGTCGTCCCCTTCTTGGGCTGTGGTCAAGGGGGATTGAGGCGGCAGCAGTGGTTCCATAGCCCCAACCATCCCAGAAGGGACAGCTTCAAGCTGTTTCTTCCCCCCTTCTGTTTTCCCCCTTAAGGCTACAGATAAAAATTACTGTGTTATCAATATCCCAGAAGTAACTGGAAAAAATATTTGATATTTATTCAATAAATATCCAAGAGAGCAAGGTTTGTAATAAGAGGGGAGCTGGGCTCCTTCAAAGAAAGAAATAGAGCAACTAGTCTAATAAGTCAAGGAGAAAAATGTATACATGTCCTCAAGAAATATCCCATTTAACAAGTTTTAACACACATAACTTTGATTTTGTACTTTTCTGCGACAGTAACCAACACTAACTACGTACTTATCCAACGCTGATCACAACCATCTTCAACAGAACTGCCATACTAATTCATGATACTGCTGCTCCAAGTCTCGTATTCTTTCATCACTGATTTACACACACCAGAGGGCTAACCACACGATACGTATTTCCAGGTTCCTTTCAATGATGCTACATTGTCATCCAGATATCCAGTCTGGAGACCAATTGCCAATATTACACTCTAGTTAACTGTATCATTTGAATTTTAAGACAGGAATGGGCAACCATAGCAATTTCTGCCCTGGGGTCTCTTCAGTATGTGTGTGTTTCTTCAAGTTGTCTGTTGACTTAGGGCGATCCCATGAATTTTATAGGATTTTCTTAGGCAAGGGTGCGCTGGTGTGTTTGCCAGTTCCTTCCTCTGAAATACAGCCTACAGCACTTGGTATACCCAGGCTAATTCCACTGGCACCGAGCTAATTCTGTTTTTTTAAACAAAACAAAAAATTCTTTTAAAATAAAAGTTAAACGGGCAGGCTGCAAACCATTTGAAAGTGAATTCTCTCTCTTGGGAAGTTTCCAGAAGAGGCAAGCATGTGGGGGGGGGGCAGTCTAGAGAGTCTGAAGAAGTCCAAAAACAGAAAAACAGATTCGAATACAGGCTGCAGCCCCAGGACTAGACTCTGTCCTCCTCATTCTAAGGGCACACATATACACAGTAGTGCTAGTCAAAGCTGTGGTCCCTTGATGACAGCTCTAAGCCATCAGCTATCAGTACCTGGTAATTTCCAAGACGGAGACAACGGCAGACAATGGCACAAATATGGTACTGGTTCCTGACCACAGGGAAAATAAATTGCACTCCTCCACATCAGATAGCATGAGATGCAGTACAGACATCTCTTCCCACAGTTACTTGCCCAGGGACTCTGGGAACTGGAGCTCTGTAAAAATGCAAACAGCCTAAAATATATTTACAAATTGCAGTCCCAAGTGTTCGGGATATGCCAGAAAACATCAAGGGGTAGCCATGTTGGCATTTAGCAAATCTACCAAAAACCACTAAACATGATACCTTGGTTGGCCAATACAGGTATAATGGCCGTGGGGGGAGAGAACAGGCTGGCCAGTGTCATCAGGGGCAGCTGAAGATGAGCACCCTCCCTCCATAACTGTCTCTTTCAGCCGGTGAGGAGAGAACAGCTGGCCCAGCGTCATCAGGGGCTAGCCTGAAGATAGAGCACCTCCCTCCATAACTGTCATCTTCAGCCGGTGAGGGAGAGAAAAGGCTGGCCCAGTGTCATCAGGGGCTAGCCTGAAGATAGAGCACCCTCCCTCCATAACTGTCATCTTTCAGCCGGTGAGGGAGAGAACGGCTGGCCCAGCGTCATCAGGGGCTAGCTGAGATAGAGCACCCTCCCTCCATAACTGTCATCTTTCGGCCGGTGAGGGAGAGAACAGGCTGGCCCAGGTCATCAGGGGCTAGCCTGAAGATAGAGCACCCTCCCTCCATAACTGCCATCTTTCGGCCGGTGAGGGAGAGAACAGTGGCCCAGTGTCTCAGGGCTAGCCGTGAAGATAGAGCGCCCTCCCTCCATAACTGTCATCTTTCAGCCTGTGAGGGAGAGAAGAGGCTGCACAGTTCCACAGGGCTAGCCTGAAGAAGAAGAGCCCTCCCTCCATCCTCGCCTGGGTCCAGGCCTCAGAGGAAGAGAATACTGCTGGACCTGATCTCCTCCCCCCCCCACCACCATTCCCTTCTCCTTTTGTTCGTTCTTAGACTGTAAGCCTGAGGGCAGGAATCGTCTGTATCCCCTCGGTTGTAAACCGCTTGGATTCCCAGTGTTGGGCCGTACTAAATAAAGCCTATTATTTATTATTATTTTATTATATTATTATTATTTATATGGTGGGTACAGACCGCCTCTTTGCGCCACGTATTGGGGCCAGGGCAGCCACAGCAGCAGCCCAAAGGCCCCATATGGCGCTTTCGGGACCAGGAAGATGCAGCAAAATGCCGCTTCTCCCTGGTACCAAAAGGGATATCCTTGGGACTTCATGCTCCAACACCCGGGAGCCACAGCCAGGAGAAAGGCCGCTTGCCTTCCTCCTGCGCCGTTCCCGCAGCATCTATTTACTGCGGAATGAGGCGCCCTCCACAAGGAGTTCATTTTGGAGCTCCTTCCTGCGCCGCGGTAGGCCACAAGTGGCCTGATGTGGCGCAGACTTATGCCCATGTCACGCTGTTGGACGTTGCATAGCTGTCACTTCAAAGCGGTGTGCCATGTGTACAGGCGCTGCCATTTTACGTACGGAATACGCTAGAGTTGTGGGTGTCTGTAAGAGATGCCCTGGGCAACCTAGCACGTATTCGTTACTGACAAGGCCCATCTGTGCAGGGCCATAGTTTGGTGGATTTTTGACTGGGTTATGCCAGTTAACACTTGTAATGTGAAGACTGCTTTCATGGCGAATGCCCTCTGATTTAAAACAAAACAAAACAAAAACAAAACACCATTGTATTGTTAAAAACTAGATACTGAAACTTATATTTACCTATCATGGTTCAAAACACATACACACACAAACTATAAGGAAAACTTACTAGACAAAACAAATGCTTATATATTTGTTTCCTGATATTTAATCAAGTTTCCAATAAACAAATCTATTTATTACCAAAAACAAACACCTCCAACTGGTTGCTTATTGTTGTTGTGTGGCCTTCAACTCAATTCCAATTTATGTGAGCCTAAGGTAAATCTATCATGGGATTTTCATGGTAAGAATTTAAAGAAGGTTTGCCATTGCCTTCCCCTAAGGCTGAGAGCATGTGACTTGTCCAGGGTCACCCAGTGGGCTTCATGGCCAAGCAGAAAACTAAACCCCAATCTCCAAAGTCCTAGTCAACACTCAAACCACTAAGTCAACTGGTTGCTACAGTTATCAAATTTTCTGTGTCTGGATGAAATGATATTCTTATTACCAGGGGCATTTCTGGTCAGATATCCCCATCGTGTGCCCACAAAGCTGTATTTGTTAAACAGAGGGGTATATTTTTTTGGAATGAGGGAAATCAGATCAGGGCCCTTTGTTGTATTCATGTGTTACAACCAAGTGAGGATACTTACTTGAAGGTTGAGCCAAACTAGCTAAGACCGGGTTCCTAACAACTTTTACAAAATAAATACCAATGTGGGAGCAGTAAATTGAGATAATCGGGGAGTGAAGGATGCTTCACAATTAACAGCCTGCAAATAAAGGTTTTAAAACTAACTCAATACATGGTGGTGATTAGATTGAAGTCCCACTGCTTCAAACGGAGCCATAACCTTTTGTTTCCTAATATTTCAGCTCCATTCTCAGTGCTCAGAACTTTCAGAAGCAAAGCTGGAAGTTAAGGCCCAGAATGGCACCTCCCATACCACCAAACATGATGTCTGCAGCTTTTGGCTAAAAGTCTAAACATTTAGCTGAACAGTAAATATATTTTTTCCTAATCTGTCATGTTTTAATGTATGATATAATGCTTGACCTCAAGGCCATTTTTCACCTCAAATCATTCTTTTATGTAGAAGCAGCATCAAATGCAGGAACTGGAACATCTGAACCAAAGGCTTAATTCATCCCATTGAGGTTCCAAACCAGGCTCAGCCTCCTCTCCCAGCACCACTAGCCCTGTAAGAGGAACTTAGTCTTATCTCCTACCGTGATTGGAGCAAGTAAACTAAAACTACAGTTGAGAATTCCTCTTCGGCCATGGAAGCCCATAAGGTAACCTAGGGCAAGTATACCCTCACAGGCATGGCAACACTCTCTTAAAGGATCTTGCCAAGAAAACCTGAGGAAAGGATCACCATAAGGGCAAACTGACGAAGCACATAACAACCACCACCAATCAGTGATGAGAGATAAAATACAGGATTCACAATGACAGGCAAAGAGCGCTATGTAGCATTGGCTGAGAGATCCAGCAGATGATATAGTCAAGTCTCTTTGGTCCTATCAGGCTATTGCACAAACATTCTGGCCACTGAAAGAATCACTCCTTCATTGCCATCCAGGTCTCTTTCAATATGCAGAACAAAATACAGTCATCCCTCCATATTTGTGGCTTTGATATTGAGGATTTGATTATTCGGCGGATTTCATTAATATGTTCTCTCTAGGACTGTCGAGTCCCCCAGTGCAACTCGTGGGCAACTTAAACTAAAAGTTGCACTGAAAGACCATTTGTAGCTACTCCAGTGCCATTCTATGGTCAGTGTAGGTTGGACATTGACCACAGAGTTGCACTGGAGGACCTAGAGATCCTAGAGAGGTGTCCTCTCAGGTAAAAACAGTGTTTTTGTTATTGCAGTTTTTCCATATTCACGGGGTCTGTTCCCCTAACCCAGCGAATATGGAGGGACAACTGTACCATGCATCTTTCAACACACAACACACACATACAGTATTGCGGAGGATCTAATGATGCAAGGAAAGGGTTTTGAGAGGAGGAGGGGCTTCATGCATACTGGTGCCAAAGGACAACTGAGATTCTAATCTAGACCAAAACGCAACATAAGTTAAAAATCAACGCATCAAAGATTCAGGTTTAAGAAATTTGAGTGTGGAGACATATAAATGATCCCTTCAACCTGTTTTATTAAAATTAAATTGATTTTTGTGTTTTCAATCACTGAATTTACCCACATTCACAACCAAACAAGTTTAGTTAAATAAAAACTCTACAACAATAATGCCTATAAAAGAAAATACCACTGAAGATTAGCGGGGTTGTTTGAAGGAATCTGTGACACCAACAGAGGAGGACTAAAGCAACATAGCAAAATCATTAAAGTTCTCTGTAAATGGCATGTGTGCCAGCCTCAGGAAATTGCAGGTAAAATAGGGCCAAGCAACCAGAAAACAGTCAGACAGCTTTAGAAAGGCAAAGGTGACTTCACCCCTCTACATGGAGAGGGCAGGATAGAGATGTACATGTCAGGAAATAACATAATTTTGGGATCAGAACCAAAGCAGACATAGCTAAGATAACATGCAAAAAGCTTGGGATGGAGCAGGCCTGTCACCTAGATAGTCAGGTGATGAAAAGAGCCTGCTGTAAACACAATTAGCGTGTGTATAAGCTATGTCAGCTATATATTTGTAAATAAATAAAATGTTATGAATGTGCCATTAGGTTTACCCAGTGATTTTCCTTCAGGAAATTAAACCGATTATGGGGTTGCCCCTGGAACTTCACAGCTCAGGAAGGTGTGGGGCATGTAACCTATTAATGCCCAAATCCACAAAGAAATTACCTGAAACTGTTCTCATTAGCCAAAGCACAACTTGGAGCTACATCAGTCCTGTGGCAAGGTGGGAAGCCGGATGGGTATTGTTCTCCTTATACTGGATTTCTCTAGGTAACAGAAAGTGCAAGCCCAAAAGAAATGAAAAGAAAATTCCTTCATTCTTTCAAATCCATGATCTGAACTGAGGTTAGCAGGAGGAAAGGGATTGTTTTCTCAGCCTTCACATTGACTTGCCCAAATGCTCTGTTATTCAACCAGAAGAAACAAATACTGTACTCAACAAATGACAATATTAATAAAACCACAGAGCTGTGGGAATTAGAAGGCCCTTGTCCAGGCATGATTTAAAGTACTTATATTAAAACACAACTGGAGATAGAATGAGCAAAACAGCCCTAAACTCAATGTAAACTACTCCCATCTCCCCTTCTTCCTATATAAAGTTGAAAATCTACAAGGGAAGCCTTCCCACTTTATCCATGGAAGGGAAGAGATTACTGATGTATGCCATGTCAAAGTTGGGTTACTCAGCTAGCCCCATCTTTATTACACTATTATTGTTTTGAAAACTAAAACCAGGGCTGGGGAGTAGTGGTGATTTTGGGGTTACTCCTTGTAAAGTATTTTTTTGGGGTTACGCCATAGTAAAGTATTTTTTTCTTAATGTTTACTCCTACCCCTGTAAAAACCTCTACTCCTTTACTCCTTACCCTACTCCCAGCACTGGGAAAAACCTGGTTGCTTACAAGGCGGGCATGTGTGGTGTTTGTGTGTGTGTGTGTAAGTGTCTCGTGCCTCCCGTCCCTTCCCCAGTGCAATATAAAAATTGTTTTTTGGTGTTGCATCTACAATAAAATAACAGGAATAAGGAGTAAGAAAATATTTATTACTCCTTATCCTACTCCTATTCCTGTAAAACCTCTTACTCCTTTATTCCTTACTCTCCCCCAACCCTGTTTAAAACCTGGTTTCTATAAATCCACCCACGTTTCTGACATGAGCATTGCCTGTTTGACATCCCTAGTGCGCGCAAGCACATCACACACACACACACACACAAACTTTCAAGTTATTGACAACAACAAATTATTCTACCTATGTATATGAGACTGTTGAAAGAAATATAGAAAAAGAGTGGATTTTATGTGAAACTAGTTTGCTCAGTTCAATTCTGCTACTCAAAAAAAAATAAATCCTAAACTCAAACATTCTTATGTTAATTCTAAATTTGTGTCTTTTACACCTGGCTCGGTTGGTGAAACTTGACATTTTCCTGATACAAAGTAGATCTGACAAGCCTGAATATGCCACCCAGTCCCTCCCTATGATTTCAGAAACCTCTCCAGGGGGTCATATATTCAGTAGGATCATTTTTGTGTTTAACAAATCTAACACATCTATCTTTTTGTAAATAAATAATAAATACTGACATTTTTGTGCTTTTTCATGGGCATGTAATTTAAGAAATAGTGAAAAGTAAATGGTTATCTCGGCCGGCACAGATAGGCACAACACGTCAAGCTTCCTGGCAGAGTGGGGATGTGACATACAGACGCCGATGCTGCCCCTAACTGGAATCAGGCCACCCCATTGCCCATGCGGGGAGCAGTTTTCGGGCTCTAGCGGCAGGCATTTAGATGCCACATGAGCATCAAAAAGCTGTGGCGGCAGAAGAATGGGTGGGGTTTTTCCAGCGCAAAAGGAGTGGCCTTTTGCTGCTTCTTTTGAGGCCAGAAAAAGCCAGATCGGGAACGTGGCATGTGATTGCTGTGGCCCCCATCTGACAATCAAAAGGGGCGGATTAAGCTGTCCTTTAGGGCCGTATGTTTCAGCCTATACTTTTCGGGGAGCTCAAGCAAGTCTTAATCAAATCACTTTTAAAAAAACTTAACCCATCTATTGAGACCAGAGAATTGACACTTTGGCAAAAAGGAGAAAATAATCACAAAAGTTCATCCATAATTTTATTGCATCTAGTTTTCCTGAAGAACTCAAGGAGTCAAACATAGGATTCTCAATCTCTCATGCAGGTTTACTGAGTAGAAGAGTTACTGTGCTTCACTACAGTTGCTTTATTAGCCCATGCAACAAAATTTCACGATATCCCAAAGACCTCCAGTATGATATACCAAGGTTTCCATTTTTTTTTAAACTGCAACAGAACTATGAAATACTCTGGAAATTCAACAAGATCTATGTAAATTAGACTGCTGAAAATTAGACTGTTGCATGAACCCGCTCTGATAGCCTTTAGGGCTGAAGGGCAGGGTATAAATATCATTACTAATAACAAAATAATAATATAACCCCTGGACCAAGTATATATTATCTATTCCCAAATTAAGCTTATTATTGGCAAAAACTGTAATTATTTTGCAGTAAGCTATGAACTAAATCAAATGAGGAATTCAACATTAGTAACTTGGTCTCTATTGCATTTTTTTTAATTAGCAATATGGGCCCTCTGAGTTCGACTGAGACTACCATATTGAGAGTCTCCACTCCCTTCTTCAACTACTAGTCACTCATCACTACACACTTCTGCAATTTGGTCCCTGGGGAAAACGTATGGGGTATATGTACTTTTTCTCATGATAACAACAGCAGCGGGGTGGAGCTGTACTGAGAAATCAGCATAGTTCTGGTGGGATACATGTTCAGCAGACAAACAAACCAATATGTGGCATTTTAAAGACTAAGAAGTTTTATTTGACATAAGCATTCAAAGACTATACCCACTATACTGAATGCAAACTGTTCCAAATACTGTAACTGATTCAACTTAGTTACCACTACAACCTCCATATTTGCTTTTAAGAAAAATTAAGAGGAAGGGTGATCATTCCTACAGACCTCTATACGGTCCTAAGATGAAACTCTAGCTGCCTTTGGTAGAAGTTAAGTATAAATCACTAAGTATAAATGTAGTTCTACTATGTGTGATAAAGATGATCCCAGGTTAATTAGGTATACAATTGTGGTCAATTTCAAGTAAAAAAATGTGTTTAGTCTTTGCACTAGGTGCAAGGCCTTTCTCATCCGATCCAAGTTTGATCAAATAAACATAATAATAAAGGTCACACAGAAATTTTATTTCAATAGATTTTATCCAGCCTTCATTCAAAGTGTCAGGAGCCACGTATAGTGGAAAAAGTCGTGGTCCTCTAATTTAACTATAGAAATTAAGGGAAATTTGCAGGTGTTGCTATAAATTATTTTTAACTGATATATGTCATTTGGCAATTTATTTCGCTTTTGGATTTGTATGAAAAGGAGAAAAATCTAGTGCCAAAATTAGGTGGGGCATAAGAAAAGACGGTTTAATTTACTTCAATACAATGATGCTCATCCTATTAAGAGATTTTTTGTTCTACTTAGAGAACTGTGACCAGTAAAAGTTCATCTGTGAAATGAGATTTTAATCATTCAAACTAGAAGACTTGTAACATCATATATCAAGAAAGTGACACCAGTGTTTGAGACATCTGTTGGGAAAAGATCAATGGCAGAAAAATCCAATGGTTCAAGTTAGCAAAGGTAAACTACAATAAAACAGAAAAAGTGAAAACAATCAGTCAGCAGCCAATATTTTTAAAAATCCCTCCTGACCTAATCTGGCCAGGAACGAACGCGGAATTAGATATATTAAAGCTACAGATCAAGCAATCCACTCTAATTATGTGCCACAGATTAAGAATTTTCATAGTTTTTAGTAGCAGCCTACTTTATCCTTTAGTTATTTCCCAAGTTGCTTCCACCTAATTCCCAACTTCCTTTTAATCTATTACTGTTAAGAAAATAATTTCTTCTCACACAGGAAAAACAGAAATTATGCAGGTAAACTGTCAGACTGATAGCACTCCCATACAATTAATGAGTACCTATCTCAGAGGCAAGCATGGTGTAGTGGTTTGAGCACTGGACTACAATCTGGAGACACAGGATTGAATCCCCACTCAGCCATGGAAACCCCTGGGTGACCTTGGGCCAGTCACACACTCTCAGCTTCAGAAGAAGTCAAAGGGAAAAAAACTCTCTCTGAACAATTCTTGCCAAGAAAACCCCATTGGTAGCCATAAGTTGGATTTAGGGCTGCCTTAAGTTGGAAGGCCTAAAATAACTTAGTCATCAGATGCCATCTGATCTTGGAAGCTAAGCAGGGTGAGCCCTGGCTAGTTCTTGAATGGGAGACCGCAAGAAATACCAGTGCTGTAGGCTATCTCAGAGGAAGGAACTGGCAAAACCATCTGGGAGTATTCCTTGCCCAAGAAAACCCTAGAAACTCATGGGGTCACCATAGGTAGACAGGCAACTTGAAGGCAACACACACATAACTCTTCAGAGTCCAGATCTTAGATAATTCAATCAATCCAGATTCCAGAAATATACCAAAACATATTAATAGACAAATTTTATTGAAATAGATGTGCAGAAAGTACAACATGAAAACTACATTCCCTAGAAAGTTTTCCAGGATCTTTTACAGACTCCCCCACCCTTATACCCTCCCAAAGCCATTCTCAGTAGAGATGGTAAGAGCACACTGACACACTTAGAGGCCATCACATGGGTGATGCCTGTTACCATGCAAGAGAAAATGATGAAGATCCAATTTGAATAAAGTTTAAGATGTGTTATTTCATGGGTTGTTTAAACTACCATTTCAACGTCAGTAAAAAAATACCTACACTCTGTCCAGGAAGTAAAGAGAACTACTGGTTAGAGAAGCAAGGAAATACAGGCCCCTTCTTATACACGGATTTTTATACATGGATTTAAGCATACACGGTTTGAAAATGTTCCAAAAAAGTTAAATTTACCTTGATGTTCCATTTTTTTTATGGGACACCATTTTGCTATGTCATTATACTTAATGGGACGTGGCATACACGGATTTTGTTATACACGGGGGATCTTGGAACCAACCCCAGCGTATAACAAGGATCCACTGTACTTGCCAAAACTCTGCCTAGAACAGGATGCTATAGTTTGTTTACCAGATTCTAGTCACCTCACTACTATCATTTCAAATCTGCTTTAGGCCTCCCCAAACAACAGATGCAGACTGTGAACAGATGCAGACTTTGTTGCTGCATTTAAATGCCCTCAAGTAGACCCTGACTCATGGCGACCCTGTGAATGAGACATCTCCAAGACTTCCTATCCTTCACTGCCCTGTTTGGGCCTGTAGATTCAAGCCCATGGCCTCAAATGATTGAGTCCATCCAATCTGGCTTGTGATCTTCCTCTCTTTCTACTATCTTCTACTTTTCCAAGTACTATTGTCTTTTCTAGTGAGTCATCCCTTCTCATGATGTGGCCAAAGTATGACAGCCTTAATCTGATCATCTCGGTTTCTAGGGCTATTTCAGGCTTGACCTGTTCAAGGACCCATTTATCTTTTTGGCCATCCACGGATGTAGTTATAAGAAGAGTGATAAGTATATACTTACACTTTATACTACACCTGAATTGTACTGAATTAGACAATATTAAAGCCTGGGGATCCAAGCAATCCACTCTAATATATGTGCCACAGATTAAGAGATTTTCATAGTTTTTAGCAGCAGCCCACTTTACCCCGGAGTGATTTCCCAAGTTTGCTTCCACCTAATTTCCAGCTTCCTTTTAACCTGTCACTGTTAAGAATTTTCTTCTCACAAGTGCTTTCCACAAGAAGGCCATAGAAATCATGCAGGTAAACTGTCAGGGTGACCAGACAGCCACAAAGAAGGGCAAGGCACTGCAAAATTGAAAAAAAATGTACAACACGACCAAATAAAAGCTAAAAACACTCATAGAAAGACAAGTCCATGCTTCTTAGCCATGTTCACAATGGAGGAGGGCCTATTGAAATTCCTCCTGGACTGCAGAGTGAAACATAGGACATGTCCTGGACAAGGATGACTTCTGCTCATCCTGTACCACGCTCAAGGAAAAGGTAAGTTTATATCTTGGCACAAGTAAGGGAGTGAGTTCAAATGTTCTTGAGAGTTTTAGACAATGAGGAAAAAGATAGTTATTAACACTTTTTTAAATGTACAGGAGATTGTTGTTGTTTGGAGAGTGTTGCCCAGCAGGGAACATAAATAGCACTCCTAATGATCCATCTGAGCTGGAAACAGAAGAGTTCCCAAACCAGAGCATGGGAGCATGCGGGGCGCAAGGGGTAGTGTGTCCCATTCGGATGAATGGGGCGCATGCCTGTGTCACGTGTGCCGCCATGCCGCTGCATGCACAAGCCCCATTCATTTGAATGGGACCTGAGCATGTGCAGAATTTGGCTTACATGGGGGGGTCCAGAATGGATCCCCCGCACAAGCCAAGGGTGGACTCTCTGTGTGTGTGTGTGTGTGTGTACACTTATACTTTATACTACACCAGATATCCTTGCCACTGCAAAAAAAATGTAGGGCATGACCAACCAAAAGCTAAAAACACGCTTAGGTTGTGTCCGTATTGCAGAAATACATAATCCAGTATGACAGTGCTTTAACTGCCATGGCTGCATGCAAAGGAATCCTGGGATCTGCAGTTGAGTCTCTGACAGAGGGGGCTAAATGTCTCACAAAACTAGTTCCCAGAATTCCCTAGCACTGAGTCAGGGCAGTTAATCCAGTCTCAAACTGGGTTATTTCTTTAGTGCTGATGCAGCCACAGAAAGATAAACGCATCCTTCTTAGCCATGCTGCAAATGGAGGGCATACTGAAATTCCCCCTGGACAGAAGGCTGGAATGTAGGACATGTCCTGGAAAAGGAGGGCGCCTGGTCAGACTGTACCACACTCAAGGAAGAGGTAACTTTATATCTTGACACAGCTCCAAAGCAGAAATTATCCAGTTTGAGTCCGCTTTAACTGCCCTGGATCAATGCTCGGGAATCCTGGGAACTGTAGTTTTGTGAGCTATTTAGTGTTCCCTGTCAGAGAGCTCTGGTGCCACGATAAACTACAATTCCCAGGATGCCTTAACACTGGGCCAGGGCAGTTAAAGCAGTCTCAAGCTGGATTACCTCTGTAGTATGTTTTGGACCCAATACAAGTATGCCAGCTGCTCCATTTTCTCCTGCCCTCATCCCTTTCCCTCCCCTCTTTCTCTTTAGGCAGAAGAGGGCAGAGAGGCTGAGGCAAATGGGGAGCAGGGAAGGAGACACACACACACACACACATCCATACACATGCACACACATATATATATATACATATAGACGCACATATGCACACATTATACATATTTATTTGTCATTTGTATCGATTTTACGATTTGTATGTAGTGCTGTGTCAATCTACAGCACTATATAACTATAATACTATGTACGTACATACACACTACACACGTATTTACATGTATATGTACACACATATGCACATTATACACACACATGTATATACATACATATGTATGCATATGCACACATTACATATATTTATATACATATAAACATACCCACACATATTATATATATATATATATATATATATATACACACACACACACACACACATCTCTCCCTCTCTCTCTCGGGGGAGCAAAAGAAGCCGGCCCCTCGGCCTGTGCTCCGAGTGCTGAATGCCGGAGGGGGAATGGGGGGAGACTCAGACTTGAACCGCCGAGGCCGAAGCGGTCCCTGCCTCCCACCCGAGGAAGGACGGGGCCTCTTTCTTCCTTCCTTCCTTCCTTCCTTCCTGGGAGACGGGGCTGGGGCGGCCCCTACCTCAGCGAGTGCGTCTCTCCAGCGGCGGACCCTCCGCTCAGGCGGGAAAAGGGCCTCTGGCCGCCATTACCGACTCTCCAAGATGGCGGACATGGCTCTCCGGGGCCTCCTCTCTCCCCGCCCCCCTCCCCCCGCCCCTGCCAATCATTCCTCCAAGGAGAACGCCTTCCCTCATCCATCACCCCTTCCATTGGACGACGGCAAAGGCCTCTGCTTCCTATTGGCTACGCTGACACGTCCATCACAAGGCCGGGCCCTCGCCATTGGGTAATAAAAGGAGAGGGGCCGGGGTCACGGCTTCACGGCACCCAACCAGCGTGTTCCGAGGGGAGCTCCTGGGTCCTCATATTCACGCCTTAGCAACAATCTGACGTCACTTTTGACAGACGTCCGTGCCATCCAACCAAGATCTCCGCTACGGTTTTAAAAATAAACCAATAGTAGCCAATTATTTATCGTTGGCTTCTGACCAATGAGAATTAAGTGAGGCGGGACTGGAGACGCTCTTCCTACGGTCTTTCCTATTGGGCAGCGTTCAAAGCCCCGCCTCCATGAAGAGGCTTAAAGGCCCAAACTGCCTGACAACAACGGAGCCTGAATAGCTCTGGAAAGGGAGGTTAGATGTCACCAATGACAAAAGCGAGGCAAGACGGGGAATTAGCTCAAATGGTAGAGCGCTCGCTTAGCATGCGAGAGGTAGCGGGATCGATGCCCGCATTCTCCAGTTTTGCCTGGATGGGGTCCCCTCCATAGAGATAATGCAATTAAATAAATCCAAATAAATACATTATATGGTTATAAATGTCCAATGCTTATAGCCATATTACGTTTCTATATCTATCTCTTTATTATAAGATATTATATATATTAAAATAATATATTTATTAAATAATGTAATAATATAATATAGGTATATACAAATTATTATAGGATTATATTATAACATATATTATATAATATATATTATATATTTGTTTTAAAAAATATACAATAAATAATATAATATAATAATAATAATATATGTATATATATATATATATATATATATATATATATTATAATAATGTACATATTATATAATAATATAATAATATTATAAATAATATAATGTGTGTGTGTGTATATATTTATATATATTATACTGTATTATAATAATGTATATATTACATTATCTTGGTTATAAATAGCTAACCGTGACCTTTTACAAATTCTGCTTTGTAGCTGCTGTGTCACGAGGGCCAGCCTGGCCTACTGGCTTTGAGCATTGGGCTATGACTCTGGAGACCAGGGTTTGAATCCCATGAATCCCACTGGGTGACCTTGGGGCACGAAGTCACACTCTCTCAGCCTCCTCAGGGGAAGGCCAGGGCAAACCTCCTCTGAACAAATCTGGCCAAGAAAGCCCCATGATAGGACCTCCTTAGGATCGCCATGAATCATAAATTATTTGAAGGCACACAACAACAACTAAAACAACAACAAGAAGTTATGGTTTCTCATTGACAAAAGCTGAAAAGGCTTTGTGTTGAATTAATAATAATAATAATAATAATAATAATAAAGGTCTGTTCCTAGGCACTTCAACTCTATGCATCTGATGAAGTAGATTTAAGTCTATGCATTTTATCACATGGGGGAATTGCCTTCAAATTCCTATGAAAGCTTATGCTTCCAACTTCTTTCTCTCAATGGCGCTCAAGGGTGCCACAAGATCCCTTTACATACTGAGCTGGGTTGTTGGTGATCCAGGGCTCTTAGTACCTACTACAGGGTTACAGTGGGCCCTTAGTATCCAGGGCATCTGGGGTTGGACCCAGGACCCATCAGGGATACCAAAATCCATGGATGCTCAAGTCCCACTAAACGCAACGCCATGATAAAATGGTGTCCCTTCTATAAAGTGTCACAATCAGGGTTTGCTTTTTGGAACTGATATATTTTACAAATATTCTCCAGGCATGGATGGTTGAATCTGTGGGTAAGGAACCCATGGACACCAAGGGCTGGCTCTACGTGGCTATGATTCGCCTTCAAAGTGTCTTATCCTGGGGACTCTGGGTCTTGCAGAGTGGTGAAGCGCTAGGGCTCTCAGAATTAGAATTCTTTTTTCCTGCCAGGGCTCCTGCAAATCCCAGGACTCCTTAAGTAAAGTGGAACCATAGCACTATAATGGTGTCGCATGCAAGCATCCAAGGCTCCTGGAGGTCTCTGATTCACAGAGTTGGCATAAGTCACAGCTGACTTTATGATAACTAACCCTAATACTGTGGGAAAGTGAATTTTAAATGGTTTTTTAAAAGCACTAGGAAACAATGGAAATGCGTAGTGCGCCCTACTACTTGACAAAGAGCCAGTGTGGTGTAGTGCTTTGTGCATTGGACTATGACTCTGGAGACCAGGATGCAAATTCTGCTCAGCCATGAAAACCCACTGGGTGACCTTGGGCAAGTCACAGTTTCTCAGCCTCAGAGGAAGGCAAAGGCAAACCTGCTCTGAACAAATCTTGCCAGGAAAGCCCAATTTTATCGTTGCCTTAGGGTTTCCATAAGCTAGAAAGAACCTGAAGGCAAAGAACAACGTGACAAACTCATTGTCGTAATCTAGCTGCTCAGCATCAACTTGTGCTAATGCATACTTCTCTTCCAGAATAAGCTGTCCAAACTGTTTTCCAGCAGCATAAGTGTTTAGTCTTTCCAAAAAAGGTATGTTTCTGAGACCTGCAATCCTGTGCCTGCTGCCCAAAGACTGAGTCCCTTTTAGCATTATACATCTTAACATCTGAGTACATATGTATGGAATTGCTCCGCAAAGGAGGAAAATAAGCAGGCTATGTTGGAAAATATGTTTCAGACTGACAACTTGATTGTATAAGAAACAAATGTTTTTAAGCCATTCTGTCTGTTTCATGAACTAGCAAAACACTGGCTGCTTACTTTTCCAAGGGAGCAGCCCAACGGTCAATGTACATGGCAATAATACCTGTACCTTGTTCCTGCATGCCCTATTTAACATCACTGTAGTCTGTGCAAGGTTGGATAAGGTTTTGCTACTGGGATGCATTCTTATGCTATTTTTACATCTTCTGTACACCTTTTCTTTTGATTTTGTTTCTTCCCTGTGCTTCCTTGAGAAGGAAACTGTGCCAGTAACCATAGAAACTTTATCAAGGCTGCTATCCTATGCACACTTGTCTAGGAGTAGGCACTAATTCTGTAGGCCTTCTGAGGAGACACGCAATGGACTGCAGTGTAAGACTTTCATCTGGCTACTTCTCTGCCTCCATTCATGCTTCAGAAAGACCGATACAAACGGTTCCAAAGTCCAGAAGCAGTATCTTTGTGAATATCACTCTACAAGTCTCCTTCCTCTTGCTTCGCTTGGACTGACAAAGAGAAAGAGTCTACACAGTGATGACAATTTTGCAATCAAATGCCTATAACTAGCCATGCCACATAAGCATATCCATGATCATATAAGGAGATCTGCTTAAGTGCACATGGCCAGGCTAGATCAATCAAGATCAGAATCTACATAATCATTTCATTGATAGTCTGATGGTTATTGACAGACCTGGTGCTTGCAAAAGAACAAAAGTCTGAGTATACTTCAGAATGGAGGAGATACTCCATTGTCCAGAGACATTTGTACTGATTGTTCAGTCATTTACAAATTCCCTTCTCATTCTTCTCTCCTGGAAACTTAATTTTAATCCCAAAATGTGTTTGAGGTTACATTTTGTCATATATATGTGTGTGTGTATGCTTGCCAAGGGCACACACAATTTAGTCTCATCTGAGATTCTGTCAGTTTCTTGACTCCTCACCTTTGCTGGCAGCTGCTGAGGCATTTCACTTCCCAGTGTAGTTTTACCCTCTGCAATCCCTAAAGTCACTATCTGCTACCACCTTTTATACTGTAAATTCCTGTGAGAGTGCGTGAGTGTGCTTTTTTGTGAGTGATGATTCCCTTTTACAAATAAAATTACATTTGGACGTTGTATTCTGAAGTTCTGCTTCTCAGAAACTGGTGTATATATAGGCTTGATCCCTGCTTTTAGTTGCCCAAACCCTCTGAGCAGCTTTAATTGAACTAATAAATTCCCCTACTAAGGACTGATTGTGAGTGACCTCTCGAGGCCCTGGCACTTTGGGTAACTTGGTTTGAGCCGTGGGCCACTGCAGATAATGAAATATGTCACATTTTAGGTCTCACGGTTAATGTGTGTGTGGAGGGGGAGGTAATTTTAAAAGACAGGGAGTCATAATTATACAATTTTTAAATTTAAAGCATCTAAGACATTCATCTGAGGACTGTACCATTTCAGAATTATTCAGTCTGCTGCACTTCTTTTGTCAATGGAACTCATATGTAGATACAAAAGCAGTTACTGTTTTGTAGACCAAATATAAAATTACCTTAAACTGTGAGATTACTAATGTGTGGATGGATG
>NC_056522.1:262047279-262113013 GCF_019175285.1 Sceloporus undulatus
GATAGATAGATAGATAGATAGATAGATAGATAGATAGATAGATAGATAGATAGCACTCCCCTGAATTTGCAAACACCCCAAACACATGTGGCCCTAAAATTGTTCTTGAAGTTTAGCTAGAAAGAGCAAGGGGGGGGGGGGAGAAATCAGAACAGGAATCCCATCGAGCTCAGAGGGATTTACTCCTGAGTAAACAAATATAGGATTGTAGCCATAAGACCTTCTCTCCATTCTGGGAAATGGGAGATGCGAAAAACAGTTTACTGTAACAGTACTGTAAAGGAAACTCCCCAAAAGTTCATTTGAAAGGAGCGCCCAGAAGTGAAGACACGGGAAACCGAAGTGTCCATAGCAAAATAGCTTATTTGGCCAAGACAACAGCACGCCAGTAGATTGAGATAAAACTGCTGCCACAACTCCTTTCCATTTTTTCAGTGTCATTTATACACCAGTATACATTGTTACAAAGTTATTCAGATGCAACTCTCATGACTAACCTTTCATTGGCTTATTAAATGGCAGCAGTTAATTGGTTGCATGCAATTTACACGCGCTGATCACACCACTTTCTCATGGCTTTCTGCATCTCAGAGCACACTCACTCTGGTTTCCTGCTACCTTATTTGTTCCGTTAACCTCTAGGCCTTGAAGCAAGCAGGTTACAGAAGCGGAAAGCAATGGTTACTCCATTTTCACTCCTCTCAATACAAAAATGTGGGAGTTATCAATATTAATTTGTGGCAAGATTGATCCATAGAAAATTGTTCTATAGTATCAAGGATTTGGAAACACTAGTGAAAGTGTTCCTCATTTGTGTGGATGTATATCAATATTATAAAATTCTTTTAACTGAATAGTAGAGTCTGTCCTTCCTTTACGCGGGGGATCCGTTCTGGACTCCCCCGCATAAAGGGAATTCCGCCTATGCTCGAGCCCCATTTAAATGTATGGGGCTTGTGCATGCGGCAGTGCGCATACGCCAGGAGCACACACCCCATTATTCCTTATGGGATGCGCCGCTCCTTCTTCCAGTGTGGCTTTCAGCATATGCTGAAAGCTGTGTAAAATGTGCCTGCATATGATGCGGGTGACTTGTATTCTCAACACAACCTTATAGAGCTATAACCAACACTTGTCATAGGAGCTTATTGCATGGACAAAAACCCAACTGCACCCCAATGTAATTCGCATGTAATTTGCCACCGATGCCACCAGGCGAGTGCAGCCCAGCTGCATTTCTGACTCCCAGGAGTGCTTCCAACTCGGAAATCTCACAGCTTTGAAAAGCGGGCTCCATAGCACGATTGGGACCTGGGGCATTCGCCCAGTAGAACTGGTGGCCATTTACGTGCAATAATTCCCAGATGCATACCGCAATCCAGATGTATCCCATTGGGGTGCAATTGGTTTTTTTGTCCATGCGATAAGCTTCTTAGTATCACTCATGTCATCATGCTTCCCTCTCTTCCAATGCTTTACATCTTTTAGATTAAAAAGATACCTTCCAAGTCAGTTTTCTCGACTAGGATGCTGAAATGAAGAATGCTCAGGATAAGTAAGAATGGACTTTTATGCCAAAAGACTATATACCTACTTTTGGTACTGAAGACAAATACCAAGGCTTAGAATGTGTTTCAAGACATTCTATTCCTGTTCTGAGCTTTTACTTGTACTGTATGTGTGTTTAATTTTATATGTATTTCTGCACCCAGTTCTGGCTGGATCTTAGAATTACAAAAAATAGTGGGAGTAAAAAGAACTAGTTGGGTGACTGAATTCCACACTCCACAACCCTCTCCAGTTTGGAGGATATGGGGCAGGCATATCAAAGCCCCACAATATCTGCACACTCTTTCAAGCTTGAATTCTGCTCATTGCTGCAGAACCTTAGGTCTACCACTATTAGAAACCAGCTTTTCAATTCAATATTTAAACATAATTTTATAAAGCATACCATTAGATGAGAATTATACTTACGTGTTTTATAGTGTACTTGTTTTGTTCATAAGAAAAGAAATGGCAGGGTGGCCCAGGATCCACTGGGTTAAAAGGTCACAACATTAGGGCTTCTCTCCAGTGCATAATAATTGCAATACAGGTAAGAGGTACTTTTAGGAAAATATGCATAGAACCAAGTAATCATGTCTCTTGGTGCATTTTTTTAAAAAAATGTATGCAATAAGTCAATTTCCAGTCAGTATAATGGTCTGTAATCCTTGGGGCTTTGCAGAATTGAATTTCAGAACATCTACAGGGCCAGAGGATTATGCTGCATATATAAAACTGTGATGCAAATTAACAAGCACCATATATTCTCTATTAATATGTGCATTATCAGGACTAACTGTTCCTACAAATCTTTAACAGGTCTTTCCCCTCATATTTCACAATTAACTTTTTTTCACTCTACTTTCTCAAGCCAAAATGACATAAGGCTGTATGGCTAAATTCCACTATTTATTTGTGTAATCTGGAAATAGAATTGCTTACAAAATTTCTTACTGGCAAGAATCTGTCAGCAAGCAGATTCAGAATAAAATGTTCTGAATATGTTGATGGCACTTAGCATTATTTCACCCCATCATCTGCATCCACTGAAGCTATGTGGAGTTGAACTGGGATCTGGATCCTTTGAAATTGGCTTATGAATTCCCTTCTATAAAGTGTCTTTAATAATGGTTTATTTTGTTGTTTTTGTTGTATGTTCTGTTTATCAGTGCTGCTCTCTTTCTGAACCCCATCTAGATATCTTTTTATTAAAGAGATGTAAAACTAAAATAGAATAGCCAGATGAATAGATGTATCAATAAATCTTTTGGGGGTTTTTTGCCATTTTTCTGTACATGGATACACACAAGGCATCTCTCTAGATTTTTATTTTAGTTTTCATTGTGGTCTAGCAACTGCTCTCACCTTAAGTTATAATATGTAGAGAGATCTTGTAGCACTTTTGAGACTAACTGAAAGAAAGAAGTTGGCAGCATGAGCTTTCCTAGACTCCATTCTACTTCCTCAGATGCATTTGCCTCCAAATGCATCCAAATGCATCTGAGGAGGTAGATTTAAGTCTGAGAAAGCTCATGCTGCCAACTTCTTTCTTTCATTTAGTTTCAAAGGTGCGACAAGATCTCTCTACATACTGATTCTAGAAACTAACATGCTTATATCTTTGAATTCTACCTTAAGTTATAGTTGTAGTGAGCTGCTCACACTACACAATTATAGCACTATGATTCTATTTTAACTGCCATTACTGTGTATCCTGGGGATACATAGTTTGGGGAAGCACCAGGGTCTTGTGGCTGAAAATTTTAAATGCCCCTTCATAAATGACAAATTGGGATTCCATAGGATGATGATGATGATGATGACAATGATGATGATGTTTCATACCCGCTTCTCCCCATGGATTGAGGTGGGGAATAAGGATACAGCCACTACAATTAAGGTGAAATCATAGTGCTAAAACTAAAGGGCTTTTAGTTATGGATTTGTCACTGCAAAAAAGGAGTTGATTACAAGTAAATTTACTTTCAAGCTATGCCTTAAGCATAAGCTTGAAGACAACAAAAATAAAAAGTCTGGCAGTGGAAACTTCAGTCTTCTCCTTGAGTGAATTAGCAGACCATCATACAAAGTTAGGGGGAAGCTTTTCTGCAACCAGGAGGGTATGTGTGTAAGGGAAGAGGAGAGGAAAGAGTTAAAAGATAGGAGGGACACATTAGCTACCAGATGTCCAGAGCCAATATGTAGGTCACCTATTTTTCCCTTGTGGAATCTGAATCGCTCTGCTGCATCCATGCATAAGGAAAGCCAAGTAATGTGGCTGTAGTCGATTTGCTTCCTTCAGGGGAAATCTCACTCTGATTTCTGAAAGCAAATAGCTCAATTGATTATTGGACAAGTATTTTTAACACATTTATTATTATTTTAAGAAAACACCAGAGTTCTGTGCAGACAATGCTAAACTAAACAGACTGATGGTGAATAATGTTAGACCTCTTCAAAGCTTTTCTATATTTTGACATTAATAGTTCTAGGGGGATGGTTTATTCAACTAAATTAAGTATTGGGGCACTTCTTCGGTTAGACTGTGGGCCCTTGGTATCTGCTGAAGTTCGGTTCCAGGACTGCCTCATAGAGACCAAAATCCATGGATGCTCAGGTCCCATTAAATACTGCGCCATGGTAAAATTGTGTCCTTGATATAAAATGGCAAAAACAAGGTCTCATTCTGGAATGTATATTATTTTTGAATATTTTCAAGTCATGGATGGTTGAATCCGTGGATACAGAGGACCAACTGTACATGCACTTTGAAGAAACTCAGTGTTAGAAGAGGTCAAAGTCAAATGTGTTTATGTTAAAAAAAGAACTGAGAAGTGAAGAGTTAATTGTACGGTATCATGCAGTTGAATTACTGGATTACAGGGAAGGCTAGTGACAGTGTTTAAATGTCAGGATGGCAGACTGCCAAACAGCAGTTTAAACCCGCCATTTTGTAGCTTATGGTAAACAAATAGCTGGCATTACAAAAGAGAGGTTTCTGTGTTATATACAGGCAGACAGTATGTTTTGAGTGGATAGACTGAGACTGTTTCATAGTGGTCCTATGTTTGAATCTAATATGGTGAAGGGTGGGCATATATCCACTCATTTAAGTTTGTTATTAAATTATAGGCTGGAGGTTTCTGGCTGGGCAGTATTTAAGGGAAGGAGATTTGGCTGCCCTGAAAGGGCTATAAATAGAGGCTGCATCCACATGGCAGAAATAATCCAGTTTGATAGCACTTTAATTGCCATGGTTTAATGCTATGGAATTCTGGGAATTGCAGTTTTGTGAGCTATTTAGCCTTCTCTGTCAGAGAGCTCTAGTGCCACAACAAACTACAGTTCCCAGAATTCCATAGCATTGAATCATGGCAGTTAATTTGGTGACAGATTGGATTATTTCTGCAGTGCAGAGGCAGCCTTAGTGAAGCATAACTTTACATCTTTGGTGGGTAACTGTAATTTTATTTCCTTTTATATCTACAGGGCCGTGGCTTCACAAAAGGGGAGAAAAGGAATATCCCATGCCCTGTTTTGGGTTGAGGATGGAGTGGGTGGGAAATGAGTGTATTTTTGTACTGGAAGGCAGTAATTCCTAACATTCAGGTGGATTTTTAAAGTAAACAAATAATAATAATAATAATAATTTGTTTTATTTATATACCGCTATTTCAAAGATCATAGCGGTGAACAGCAAGTAAGCTAATTAGCAAGTAAGCTAATTTGCCCCCAACAGTCTGGGTACTCATTTTAGCGACCTCGGAAGGATGCAAGCCTGAGTCGAGCTTGGGCCCTTTTGCTGGTCTTGAACTCGCAACCTTGTGGTTTTGAGTGAATGGCTGCAAAGCTTGTGTTTTTACAACAAGATAAATGTTTACAACAAGACATTTTTACAAGATAAATAAAAACATATATCAACCTATATCAACAAGCTATACATCTGTTATATATTAGGCTTACACCTGATAACTTTCCACAAGAAACTGTATATTTTTATCTTTTAATACAAAATCTTATTCCCCTCTCTCTAGGTATGAATAAAAAAGTTTTGTTTCTTGTACCTCTCCTTACTGAGCAGCCGTTAAGCAAAGTCTTACAGCTTCCCAATCCTTTCCCCATTTAACCATATCTTTCTTATTTATCAATGCTTTTAATCTATCTAGATCTTTCAATTCCCATACTTCGTTTTGCCAAGTCTCCATTTGTGGGGTTATTGGTAGTTTCCAGATTTTTGCTATTATCTTTCTGGCAGCCAATATTAAGTATAATAATATTTTCCAACATTTCCTTTCTTCCTCTGGGTCTAGGAATGAGGTCATGTTTAACAGATATATTTCTGGTCCAAACTCAAAATCAGTTTTTAATATTAACTTTATTTCCAAATGAATCTTTACCCAAAAAGACTTTATATATGTGCATTGCTGCCATATATGCAAATATGTACCTATTTCTTTTTGGCATTCGAGATAATCCCTTGAAAAGTATGGAAATTCTGAAACAGGAATTAGAATCTTTCTGGAAAATTAGGAGGATTTAAAGTGAATAAAACTAAAACTTGGTTAATAACAAAGAATATCAATGGAAAAGAGATAAATTAAGTAGAAGAAAATTCGGGTTTTAAAATTAAGGAAAAAGTTAAATACTTGGGTATCTGGATAACAAATAATACCTCAGATCTTTTTGATTTAAATTATGGGTCAATGTGGAAAACAATTAAAAATGATATGAAAAAATGGAAAGACTTAAAGCTTTCCCTGTCATGTAGCAGGGCGACAATCAAAATGTGTATTTTACCGAAGGTGTTGTTTCTTTTAAATCTACCAATAATACAGAACCTGAAAATAATTAAGCAACGGGGAAAAGAGTTAAAGGATTTTATTTGGGATGGCAAAAGACCAAGAATCAAGTGGACAACTATGAAGGATACAATTAAAAGGTGGGGCATGGCAGTACCAGATATCTACTATACAGTCCGCCTTCTTATACATGGATTTTTTATACACGGATTTAGCATAACGGTTTGGAAAATGTTCCAAAAAAAGTATACATTACCTGATGTTCCATTTTATTAGGGACACCATTTTGCTATGTCATTATACTTATGGGACTTGAGCATACACGGATTTTGTTATACACGGGGGATCTGGAACCAAACCCCCGTATAACAAGGATCCACTGTACTACAGGTCTACATGTTTGTTGGATGAAGACTGGTGTAAAAAAGCAATTCAAATTCTTTATGGTTAGAAACGATATAACATCCAGCTGGTTGGCATGCATATATTGGTATGATGGGCCAAACACAGGTCAAAGTCTTTAATGAACATCTACTGAGGAAAACTTAATTCATACTGGCTAACTGTGAAAATGTTTTAACATTGGACTTCCACTTTGGGTTCCCCACAGGAGGCTTTTCTAGGCCAATGGGGAAAAGATCAGATAGGAAAGGATAAGTACAGAGACATATTAACTCCTGATAATGAAGGAAATGTTATATTAAGATCAAAGGAGAAGTCATAACTAAAATAGGCCATATGAATTATTGAATTTATTAACTAATAAATATTTATTATTATTATTATTATTTATTATTATTATATTAACCTTTATTATAAAGTGCTGTAAATTTACAGCGCTGTACATACAATCTTTTAATTGGACGGTTCCCTGCCCTCAGGCTTACAATCTAAAAAAGACACGACACAAAAGGAGAAGGGAAAGGTGGTGGGGAAGGGGCCCTCTCTAGTAGGATATACATATAAAATACATAGCAATACAGGAAATGATTCATAAAACAGACAACAAAAGAACAAAAAAGCAAGTGACAATTATGCAATGTTGGGAACGCTTCTCTGAACAGGATGGTTTCAACTCCGTTTTGAAGCTGGGTTAAAGAAGTGATGGCTCTGCTCGCGGGGGAAGAAGGTTCCCAGGAGTGAGGGGCAGCAAGTGAAAAGTGAATCAACGATGTCGCAGAAACCCTGGGCTGGGACAGCAGACCTGACTACCAGACGGAGGGCCCTAGTGGGAAGGTGAGGAGAATAAGGTCTGTAGTAGGAGGGGCCCGCCCATGGAGGGCTTTAAACGTTGACAGCAGGAGCTTTACTGAATGCGGAAAGGGGTGGGAGCCAGTTGAAGGGATGCCAACACAGGAGAGATGTGGTCAGAGCGGTGGGCGGATGATAAGCGTGCAGCTGAATGCTGGACAGAAATTAAAGGACGGAGGTGAGAAGAGGAAGCCAGCCAGGAGGACGTTACAGTAATCGAGTCGTGAGATCACTAGGGCATGGACCAGATCTTGGCGTAGAGGCGGAGAGATAGGTCGGATTTTGCAAATTGTTATAAGAAGATACTACAAGCGCTGGCCGCTGGATCGAGGGATACACGACAGAGAAGAATCAAGATAAACCAAGACTGCAGGCTTGCTGGACTGGTTGAATAGAAATGTGTTCACAGAGACAAAAAGGAGTGTTGAAGGGTGGGCTAGGAGGAAAGACAAGAAGCTCCGTCTTGGACATGTTGGCTTCAAACGCCATGGCATCCACTGCGAGCAGCTGTGAGGCAAGACGAGACTTGTTGTTCAAGCTTGGAGAAGGTCGGGGGCGGAAAGATACAACTGGGTGTCATCGGCATACAGATGGTAGGAAAAACCAAAAGAACTAATGAATTTACCTAAGGACAGTGTGTAGAGAGAAAACAGAAGGGGACCCAGAACAGAGCCCTGAGGAACACCCACAGATAAGGGAACAGAGGATGAAGTCTGTCCACCTGCAACCACTGCAAAGGATAAGAGTTTATTTGGTTTTGAGAAAGAAGATAACGAACTAGACATTATATTAATGAAAGAAGATGAAAAAAGGATATTAAGTAAAATATATAACATCTTACTGAAAAGATCCCTAGAAGAAGTGGAAATTAAACATTCTGTGATAAAATGGGCACAAGAATTGGGATACAATCTAGACTTGGAAAAAGGGGGGAAAGCTAGATTAAAAACAAAAAAATTACTGTAGCACAAACAATATATTTTTAATTACTTTTGAACAACTGGAAAATACAGTGGGCCCTTGGTATCCTGTGGATACCAAAATCTGTGGATACTAAACTCTCATTATACAGTGGGCTCTTGTTATCCATGGGATTGCATTCATCCTGCAGATTTGAGCTTCTGTGGACAGCAAGCCTTGTTCTTTTAAGTGGAGGTGTGTGCTAGTGCAGCTGCGTGGACATCGTGCTGCCACAGTAAACAACAGGACTTGAAGTCCTTAAATATTTTTAATATTTGCAAGCCGTGGATGCTTGAATCCATGGATAAAGAATCTGTAGATGTCGAGGACTTCCTGTAAACAGCGGCTGTTTCAAAACAGCCACTATAATGGCAACCTTATAATGAGGGAAGAGAAGACTTGGAACTGTATGTGTAACTAATTACTTGTTAAAACATGTCCAAGCTCTTGACCTAGAGAAAAAGATGCCAATATGAAAAATGCAATGTAAGGACAGACCCAGTTCTCCCAGTTCACCACCTGAGGGCCCCAGAATCCCACTTGATCAAGCCTTTTTGCACATTACAAAAACTCAGCACAAGCTAGTATTAGCACATAGACTGGATTCCCCATTGTTGTAGTGAACTCTGTAGTCTGCTGCCATCTGCTGGATTCATGTTTTATTGTTATGCGAAATGATACCCAGAGAAATGATACCATTGTGCAGTGGAGGTTGTGATAATGGAGGGGGAAACAGATTTGCTTCTTTTCTTTGCCATCTGGGACAAGCTGAGGCTGCATGTTATCATCGTGAGGGACTGTTGCAATATTATCCTTCAAGCACAGCGGTCATAGCTGAACTACCCTGGGCTGCTGACCCAAGCCGAGAACCCTGGACAGGCTAAAGCGGAAATTAAAGTTGCTGCAGTTCCCTGAGGGAATGCACTTATCAAGCTGGTAGCCACAAGAGATTCCCCCCTGCTTTTAATTGCACTGCCCCATAAGCCTCATCCTTCCTCTCCCAATGGCATGGGGCCACACAGATGGTCTGGAATGCTAAGAGCAGTGGCTATAAAATGGGTTGGGCACGCTTTAAAATATATAATATATAACTGGAATCTGTTCAGCTAAGAAAGCCTGGTATGGGCAAAGGCCAAAGTGAAGTAGGAAGAACCTCACTGCAAGACTATATAGATGCAGACACTTCCATTTCGAAGGCAAGCTAGTGTGATATTTCTAGAAGAGAGCTCTAAAATGGAAGAAGTTTTAGGGCAGTGTTTCCCAAACTTTGACTCTCCTGATGGTAGCCTAGGGCTTCTGGGAGCTGAAGTCCAAAACAGTTGGAGGACCACAGTTTGGGGAAGACTGTTGTTGGAAAACATTTTAAAAACAAGGACATCTCCAGTGATAGTGTTTTTGTGACCACCGAAGTGAAGTTGTGAAGACACTACTAAGCTGCTGTCTATGCAACCAACTACAAACTGCACGTCTGCATCAGGTAACATTCACTGGCTTTCTTATCTTCCTCAAACCAGAAATGTTTCTTCTCATTAAAGCATTTACTTCCACCATTTTATTCTCCAGGAACCAGCATATTGGCCTTTGTTGACTTAACAGTCAAGTTGTTTTTGATGCATCCTATTCTGAATGCTGGACCAAGGAAATCAACATAACGTTCAAAAACAGAGAGAGGGATTGGTTCTTAAGACGGGAGATGAGATTCCCAGAATGCAGAACCGCTCTTTTGCAGAAGAGATTGTGGAACTCCTCCAGGACATATCTGGCTCATTAAGGGAGCAACACTCACATAAAAAGCATTGAGCAAAACAGAAGAAGTTAGAGAAAAGGTGCCTCCAAACAGATGGCTACTAGCATTATGAAGTAATATTGTGGACCTGTTTACTCTTTCACCTCTTAATGGACTACAACCCCCAGAATACCCCTGGGAATTGTTTTAAACATACATTTTCCAAGATCTGGTCTGGACACTCCATAGAAGTCTATGAATGTGGCAGCACAATTACACAATAAAAGTCTTGTTTGGAAGTCACCAAAGGGACTAAAGAAAGCCAGTGAACTTCTGAGCATGGCCAGAGCCATGGTTTCAACCTAGCAATAGCTAGTATAGAAATGCATTTGCTATGGTTTCAAACTATGGTGTAGATATGGCGTTTCAGCATATTTGTAGTACTTAACTTGGGGAACTGAGAAGCCATATGGTTGATAAGGCATCCAGAATTCATGAGCCAGGGTATCCTAGAATCATGGAATCATAGAGTTGGAAGAGACCACAAGGGCCATCCAGTCCAACCCCTTGCCCTGCAGGAAATCTAAATCAAAGCATTCCCGACAGATGGCCATCCAGACTCTGTTTAAAGACCTCCAAGGAAGGAGAATCCACAACATTCTGAGGGAGTGTGTTCCACTGTCAAACAGCCCTTACTGTCAGGAAGTTCCTCCTAATGTTGAGGTGGAATCTCTTTTCCTGGAGCTTGCATTCATTGTATTTAATACTTGCATCCACGTATTTAAACAGGGCTATCATATCACCTCTTAACCTTCTCTTCTCCAGGCTAAACATCCCCAGCTCCCAGTCGTTTCCAATAGTGCATGGTTTCCAGACCCTTCACCATTTTAGCTGCCCCCCTTTGAACACACTCCAGTTTTTCAACATCCTTTTTAAATTGTGGTGCCCAGAACTGGATCTGACCAGAGCAGAATAGAGTGGAACTATTACTTCCCTTGATCTAGACGCTATACTTCTATTGATGCAGACTAAAATCGCATTGGCCTTGTTAGCTGCCGCATCGCACTGTTGACTCATGTTCAATTTGTGGTTTACTTGGACTCCCAGATCCTTTTCACACGTAGTTTCATTCAGCCAGGTGTCCCCCATCCTAAATCTGTGCATTTCATTTTTTTTCACCCTAAGTGCAGTACCTTACATTTCTCCGTGTTGAAATTCATTTTGTTAGCCTTGGCCCAGCTTTCCAATCTATCAAGGTCATTTTGAATCTTGATCCTGTCCTCTGGTATTGTTGCTGCTGCTGTGTGCCTTTAAGTTGCTTCTGACTTATGGCAACCCTAATGCGAAAGTATTACGGAGTTTTATGGGTCTGTGTGAATGGCACAAGGGTTATCATAAGTGAGCAATGACTTGAAGGCACACAATAGCAACAACAACCATACCTAGCAGATTAGGGGTAGTTTCAAGATCTCCTCCAGCAAGATGCCAGCAGGAAGCATCAAGCAGAGAATTATGAATGGAAGCGTAGACAGAGAGGGAGTGAGTTAATCAACTTGTAACCCTCTTCTCTTTGAATATCCCTTAAAAGGATATTTTAAAACTCTAAATGAGTTTATCATGCAAAGTATTAAGATTCTTGATATATACCTGCGTTGATCTATCACACATTTATTAGAGAACTGGACAGGAAGCATTTATAGCTTGAATTGGAGGAAGGTATAGAAAAGGAACAACTCTTTAGGATAAGCACCTGATTAACTCTCAAGTCCAGAGCCAGATACACAGGCGTCTACTTATTTATGCATTCCCAGTTCATCAGAAGAGATCACCAACCCATATGCAGGAAGTGGGAAACAGTCCAGCACTCTTCCAGACTCCTTTGCTTTGCTTTATATGGAAGAAGGACAGCTTCAGTCACTTCACTAATTAGAAAAACATACACGAGTCTGGGATAGCAAATCTCACCAAAATGTAAACTTGAATCCTAAACCTCTTCAGTTGGTGGATGATTGCCAGCCTTCCACAGACACAATTACTACTGCAGGCAGCTTTGCAAAAGTGGAGAAATTCTTTCCTGTTTGAGTCAATTTTGTGTTGATCATCCAAATTCTTGAAAACATACCCAGGTATTGCAATCAACAGAAATGTGCCCCATGTACTAAGTGATTGTCTATAGTACCGTATCTTCCTTTTGTGTCAGAGTTGTTTCATTCAGTCTTAAACAATAAAAATGATCTGTGATTTGGCAATGAGGACTCAACATCTGTGGACACAGCTGTTTCTGATTATCCTAAGCCTTTTCAGGCTCTCTGAGTTTAACTTCTGTACCTAACCATTTAAAATTATACAGCTAGAAATTCTGCAGTCAGAATAGATTGTTGATAGTAATGGTGATATCTTTAATTCAAATGAACTAATAGGTGCTGCAGTCTTGCTTTTAAGTAATAAAAGTTTGCTTTGTTTAATGATGTTTGAAACCAGAGGACAAGTAAGATGCAACCAGAAAAGTCACAGTTGTTCTTCCTTTCTAAAGAGGGCAAAGTAGGGTGAAAATACTCATCTTCAATGCAGCAAATGTTCCTCACTACACAGTTATAAACTCCTGCTGAAACACAGTACTTCTGTTGGCACATCTTCCTACTTAAGAGTGCATTGAATGAGATCCAGAACAGATACAAAAAAGAAAGTCCATTAACACGCAAGAAATCCATCAATGCTTGGCATATGATGGTGACACTGTGTTGTTACTTTTTCATGCGCTGACAGGTTATGACAGTAGAGCTTTCTTCAAGAACTATATGATTTGTCTAGCATTTAAAGTGCCTATGAACCAACACCATTTGCTGAAGAGTTTAAGTGAGGGTGATCTGACACCATGGAAAACCAGCTGATGCTGAAAATACCATTTGTCATCTGTATGACCAAGGCAGCACAATGCGTGTTAATCAGGTTTGGGTCCACAATAAGTAAGCCAAAAAACACAGGTTGCATTCAACAATATTTAAAAAGGAGAACTTGGAAAAGTAACTTATTTGGAATGAATCTCCAAGAATGCCCTAGCCAGTATAGCCAGACACCATGCTGGCTGAGGGTTCTTGTCCAAAAAAAGCAGGTCCTTTTCCAAGCTTGGATGAAAATGGTTCATTATCAGAGCATTGTGTAGAAGGAAAACTCAGAACTGAAAGCTATGCAGATGATAACTGATGGCATCCTTCTATCCATCCAAAAGTCATTAGACTTCTTTATACCTTCCTCAAATTGTGCTAGGGCTCTGTCACAATGGGTAGATATAGATGCTGGTCCTGCCTTGGCTCTCACCACATGACTTACAGTGTGGACCAGAAGAGTTAACAGTTCAGCAGAGTAAGTGTCACATGGAAAGCTCAATAGTATTTGCTGATTGCATTTATAGGTGGACTAAAAAGTTACCAGAGAAAATAATTATGTTCCTCTTAACTAGAATAGTATCATGCCCAATTTCTTGTCGGACAGCGGCTGGTGTTCATTAGAGAGCAGGATTAATTGGGGAAGTTCCACTGAGGCTGTTGCTTTGTGTTTTAATTCAATGAAAGACATATGGTTTCATAATTTCCTTGGCATCATCTGAGCTGAGCTTTAAAAAAACACACTAGATTTCATATTCTGTAGAACAGGCTGAGAATCATACAAGAATTGGACTGCAAGTCCCAGCAGTCCTAGCCAGCATAGTCAGCAATATTAATGTTGGGAAAAGCAGCCCCAAAACAGGGAGAATCACATGATTTCCAACCATTGTACTGCAAGCTATTGCATGTTCCATAGGCCTACGATTGGTATCAGAGACATGCCATGGCTGTGTTATCCAAAAAGGTGTCTCAAATTATTGGCAAATAATTACTGGTTAGTCTTAAGTACAGTAGATCCATTCGGTGGGTCTACTCTAATTGAAAGTAACAATAGGATTCAAGCCGATGATTTAATTATGTTTGGACTAAAGATGATTGAAGAATAATCTCATATTAAAATTAAGAGTTTAAAGGGTCTTTTAAAAAGTTCTCAGGCTTTTTAAAAATGTCTTATTGTAAGTATAGAAATATTCACTGAAAGTGGTTCTACATGCAGGGCCTTATTATCTAGATGCAGGGATATGTTCAAAATAAGTGGAAGGGCCATGAGTCATGTATTTTCACAGGCCTGGGTTTATTAAAGTATTTTTATCTGCTTTGTCCACCCACCAGATCTCTCAAAAAAAATGTACAATCAAATATGTGTCTTAATCCCATTGTTAATCTCTACTAGAGTAAACCCATTGAATTAAAACAATTTTCTTGATTGATCAAGTTTCTATTAATTGGGTCTACTTCAGTTAGGACTAATATCTGGTTTAGACCATATAACAATTTTTAAAGCCAGTGAAATGTTACTGTTACAACAAATACATGACAGAAATGTCCAAAGGAGCTCATGTGATTTATAATTCTGATACAAGTAAAAATAAGGAACAGCAATACAAACAAGGCTGCAACAAAAGGGAGAGGAATTCCAAGGGTTCCACATACTATACAGACACATAGACATAAAAGGTTCCCTACTAGCATCCATATGCATCTTTCAAAGTAATACTTCAGGGAAGTAATCAGTTTTAGCTCTTGCTCCACCTCAAAAAGCTGCTAGATGATCGAGCTAAGAAGATAGATAGATCTAAGAAGATGAGAGTGAATGTCTGAGCATACAAAGTGGCAGACTTGAGTATTTCAGAAGTGAAATGAGACATCCAGCCCCAGACTAAGATTGTTTTACATCTGAAAGCTCAAACTATGATTAATATGAATCATTCAATAGGTTTGAATTGTGTCAGACTGACCTGAGCTATATATGAATAGTTGTTTCTGCCCTGAAAAGTAGAATAACCCCAAGATAGATTCCTGGAACAGGGCATTAACAGCAAATTTCAAGTATTTGGCTGTCTACAAGCAATGGTCAGATCAAACACTGACCTGTTTCCAGCAAAACAAATGCTCCACCAGGAACAAAATTATTTCCAGATGCATTGAAAGAATGAAGAAAATAACATACAACCTGCAAGCAAACTTATCTAGCTCACAGACTCTTTAAAAGGGGAGGCAGGAAGAAGGTAGATCTCCTAAGTATTCTCCAGGAAATATCTCTCTTAACAGGTACCAGGAACTGCAATATAAGGGTGGTGATCTGATCTTTTGATTTGTCCCAATCAAATGCCACAATTACTGGTAAAGGTAATAAATGGAGTGCTCCAAAAGAACTTGCCTTGAATCTTACTGTCTTTGAAAGCAGGTTTGGCTTGACAACACAGGAATGAAATTCAAGAAACTAGAACATTAAACAAACAACACTTTAACAATTCAATTTTAACTATTTCAAAATGGTATTTTGTCTTTGTGACTCTCAGTGTTACTTAGTGCCAAGCATGCACTGACAATGCCAAGTCCAGCTCATGACCAGGCTGCTGGGCCAGTTCAGAGCTTGGCAAAGTTTCTCTTTTGCAGGGGGAGGGACTACATGTCCCAGAATCCTTCAACCAACATGGCAATTGGATCTGGGAGAAATAACCCAGAAAGGTAATTTATCCAAACTCTGCTCCAGTGCTGCACTATTCAGCTCAGTAATCAGATCATGAGCACTTAGAAGGGCATGATGGATGAAGCCTTGACTTGTTTAAGCACTGAAGATCTGATCAACTGAGCCGGACAATGCAGCACTGGAGCAGAATTTGGCAAAGTTACTTTTCTGTTAGACATGATAAAATGGCCAAGAAGGACTGAAAAGAGAAGAAACAGTAGGGTTTTTTTTGTTTTGTTTTTAAAAATGTCATCTACAGAAGCAACAGCATGAGCATAATATACATATGCATAGTGGGAAATAAATGACCTATACACTACCTACAGTTTTTCATGGAGAACTATGCCATCTTGTGGTTTTATTATATGCTGAGCAAACTACATCCTTCTAGGACTTTTCACAGTGAGCACACATTATTATTATTATTATTAACCTTTATTTATGAAGCGCTGTAAATTTACACAGCGCTGTACATGCAATCTTTTTAGTTAGACGGTTCCCTGCCCTCAGGCTTACAAGCTAAAAAGACATGACACAGAAGGAGAAGGGAGTGGTGACGGGAAAGGGTAAGAGGTCCAGCAGTTCCTCTCAACCTCCGAGGCCTGGACCAAGGCAGATGGACTGAAGGGAGGGCTTGGCTTCAAAATGGAAGGTTAATCATTATCCAGGGAAAATACATACTCACAAGTAGGATAATACATATACAGTACATAGCAATACAGGAAATGGATCGATAAACAGCCAACAACAGAACATCAGATAGTAAGCGACAATTATGCGATGCCTGGGAAGGCTTCTCTGAATAGGATGGTTTTCAACTCTGTTTTGAAGCTGGTTAAAGAAGTGATGGCTCTTGCTTGTGGAGGAAGAAGGTTCCAGGAGTGAGGGGCAGCAAGTGAAAAGTGAATCCAAGATGAGTCAGAGGAAATCCTGGGCTGAGACAGGAACCCTTGACTACCAGAACGGAGGGCCCTGGTGGGAAGGTGAGGAGAAAGAAGGTCTGATAAGTAAGGAGGGGCCAGTCCATGGAGGGCTTTGAATGTCGACAGCAGGAGCTTATACTGAATGCGGAAAGGGAGAGGGAGCCAGTGAAGGGATGCCAACACAGGAGAGATGTGGTCAGAGCGGTGGGTGGAAGTGATAATGCGTGCAGCTGAATGCTGGACAGAGATTAAAGGACGGAGATGAGAAAAAGGAAGCCCAGCCAGGAGGACATTACAGTAATCAAGTCGTGAGATCACTAGGGCATGGACCAGGATCTTGGCAGTAGAGGCGGAGAGATATGGTCGGATTTTGGCAATATTGTACAAAAAGAATCTACAAGCCTTGGCTGTGGTCTGGATCTGAGGGATACACGACAGAGAAGAGTCAAAGATAAAGCCAAGACTGCGGGCTTGCTGGACTGGTTGAATGGAAATGTTGTCCACAGAGACAGAAAAGGAGTGTTGAAGGTTGGGCTTAGGAGGAAAGACAAGAAGCTCCATCTTGGACATGTTGAGCTTCAAACGCCAATGGCGCATCCACTGCGAGACAGCTGTAAGGCAAGACGAGACTTGCTGTTCAAGCCTTGGAGAAAGGTCAGGGGCAGAAAGATACAGCTGGGTGTCATCGGCATAAAGATGGTAGGAAAAACCAAAAGAGCTGATGAGTTTTCCTAAGGACAGTGTGTAGAGAGAAAACAGAAGGGGATCCAGAACAGAGCCCTGGGGAACTCCAACAGATAAGGGAACAGGAGAAGAAGTCAGACCCCCTGCAACTACTGCAAAAGATCTGCTAGACAAATAAGATCTAAACCAGTCGAGAACAGAGTCTGAGAACCCAAGGTCAGAGAGTATGTCAATTAGGAGACAGTGATCAACAGTGTCAAAGGCTGCAGACAAATCAAGAAGGATGAGAACAGAGTAAAGGCCATTAGCCTTGGCCTGTAAAAGGTCATTCGAGATCTTAGTGAGAGCTGTCTCTGTAGAATGCCTTGGGCGGAAACCAGACTGAAAGGGATCGAGAATGGAGTTGGCTTCAAGAAACTCAAGACAGCGCGAATAGACAACCCGTTCCAAAACCTTAGAAAGAAAGGGGAGAAGAGAAATCGGACGATAGCTAGACAAAGAGGAGGGGTCAAGAGAAGGTTTTTTCAGAATTGGGGAAATGAGAGCATGTTTGAAGTCCGACGGGAAGGAGCCTGTAGAGAGAGAGCAGGCAACAGATTGCTACCAGAGCTAGAAGGCACTCTAGCTTGCAAAAAATGCCATAACCCTGGACAAAAGGATCTTATAATGTACTTATATAAAATGCACAAGGGGGGAATAAAAAAAATGAGTGTGCTTTTTTATTTTTTTAAAACTGGATCATGGTTTCATTTCCAGAAATCTGCCTGTACAATTCCTTGGACATGAAGAAGCTGCCAGCTGACAAGGTTAGGCAAGTCCATTCTTAGGCATCCTAAAATTTAAGGTCTATTTGCAATCATAGGGTTTATTTTCAGTTGTACAGTGTATTTGTGTGAGGTAGGGTGTATGCCCATATGCTTGCTTAACACCCATCATCTGGAACTGCCAGCATTGGCATTTGGAGAAACGGAGACAAGACTAGGGAAGACAGAGATAAGAGAACCAGTGAAGTGTAGTAGTCAGTGTTGGACTAGGGCCTGTGAGATCCAGCACCTAGTTCCCATTGAGTTATAAAGCTCAGTACCTAACTTTGGGCCAGTCATTGTTTCTCAACATGGCCTATCTACAAGGATTGTTGTGAGCATAAACTGGATAGTAGGAAAGCCATGTATGCCAACTGGATCTCATTGGGGAAAAGATGATTAAAGGCAATGGGACTCATGCATGTGATGTGGTGCATACACCATAGGCGTGCATGCTATTGTTTCTTCCCAGCTGCGGCTTCAGCATAAGCTAAAAGCTACATATGACATGCCCACGTATGGTGTGGGTGCGGTGTACAATCACATGTATAAGTCGAGGGCAGGTTTTGGGGACCAAAATTATGGATTTTTATATAACCCATGGATAAATCCAGGGTAAAACTTGTGGGCATGTAACAAAGGATGTAAAGGATGAAGGAAAGGAAAATTCTACCAAAGTACACTGCTATTTTCCCACTGAGACATTAAAAAAGGCCAGAAGCAGCAGTGCGAAAGAAGAGAGTAGATGGGGTCGGTGTTTCTTTTTGGTTCTTCTAGAAAGGGCTAAGCTCTTGCCTTTTGCCACTCTACTCAGAGAAACGGATGGTTCCTATTTTGATAAATATTAAGGTACAGTACTTACACTGACCCGTGGATAAGTCAATCCAGGTTTTTTGGATTGATTTTTAACTAAAATTTCTACTTTGAGTATATACAGTATTTATTTTAGGTTGCAATCCACCCTGCACTTGCTAGGAAGGAAAGCCAAATAGACACAAGAAAACTGAGTAAATATGTAAAGATTCTCAGTCTCTGGTCCACAGCTGTTAAGTCTATTTATCTATGAGATCTTACATATTGTCCATTTATTTTTCAATATTTTCAGTAGCATTTGCTTTCTATATTTTGTAATGTTATATAATCATTATTGTATCAGATATCTTGATTTAAAACCACACACAGAGGGAAAAAACAGGTTTATTTTTAAAATGGGACTGTCCAGATAAGTTAATTAGTAGAGCTGCAGCCGTAACTTTTGATTAAAATGAGAGGTTCTAAGACATATTAAATCTGTGCTCCATATGGGCAAGCTGATGCAAAAATTTAGCTGTGGAGCTGAATGAGTAAGTCGCCAATTTTTTGCAGCCATCAACTATGAACATGGATGAATGAAGCAGCACCTGGTTATAAAGCTGCTCCGTGACTTGTAGGCTTCAGTTCTATACACACTCCTGAAAGAAAGTTTCACTGAGTTCAATGGGTCTTCCTTCTGAGTAAGTAATCTCCTCCTCAGTCTCATCCACCTCATTTACGTTTTTGGAAGCTTTATTTCTAAAACAGATGACTCAAGGCACCTTCTAGTTAAAATACATAAAAATTGAAAATAATAAAAGCAACATCCCTCTTAACAATAAATGGGAGATAAAGCCAATAATTTCCAACTTACTAAACTGTATCCAAACAAGTGACTGAGAATGGGGGGGGGGGGAGAGTCTTTTCCTGCGGCCAAGAAGATGACAATGCCAAGGCCAGGCAGGCCATAATGAGAAGAGCATTTCACTGACTTGGGAATGAGGTACATTTAAAAAGTCCTCCTTCCTTATTATCACTCCCCAAGCTCTTCTTGGAGGAGGCCTTTGGAAAAAGACCTTAGATACTGATCTCAGGGCAGAGGTACACGAATATGCTGTGATCCTATGAAATGTCCAAAAAGCCCCTTCTAGACATTATAGGGGGAAAAGGATCAGGGGGATGAGAACAGAAACATAAAATTTGAGCAAAGTATAGTCAGCCTTCCTTATCCAGATTCTTTATCCACGGATTCAAGCATCCATGGTTTGAAAATATTCAAAAAATATATAAATTCTAGAAAGCAAACCTTGATTTTGCTATTTTACATAAGGGACACCATTTTACTATGCCATTGTAAGTACTGGGACTTGAGCATCCAGATTCTGTTATCCACAGGGGGTCCTGGAATCAAACCCCAGCAGATACCAAGGGCCCACTGTATTATATCTTCTCATGCAAAATGCATTCATCAAGTTTAATGGGATGGAGGGATGCATCTACAGTGTAGAAATAATGCAGTTTGACACCACATTAACTGTCATGGCTCCATCCTACTGACACCGGGGATTTGAAGTTTTGTGAGGAACCAGCACTTTGGCACATGAGGCTAGAGTTTGTAAAACTACAAATCCCAGGATTCCATAGAATGGAGCTAAAGTATTTAAAGTGATGTCAAACTGCATTATTTCTATAGTGTAGATGCACCCAAGGTGGGGGCAAGGAGCTTATACAGTCTTTATAGTACCAAAGCACAAAACTGGTATTCATTTGAAAGCATTAGCCAATCAGCCTTCATCTTGCACCCTTTTCTTTTAAAAAGTTTGCTCTAGAAGAGAATAAGACACCCTCAACAATATTTGGTTTTTAAAAAATCATTTATGCCGAGCAGTGTCAAACAAATTTTTTCCAAGGTTTTAATTACAAAACAAACTTGTCAAAATCTATAAATACAAAATGCAAAGAGTTAACTTTACAAGTATTTTATACACAAAACCAGTAACGTCAGAAACCTAGCAGTGGTGTTATGGAACAAATTATAAATTGCAATGTCAACAGCTTATTGTGTACAATTCATTTTAAAGGTTACAATCTAGCGAAAGACACTTTTCACATCTAATGGAATCATGTGCAGAAAGTTAAGCACATTTTTCTTTTGTTAGCATCAACAGGATCTTCATGTTCTTACCTCTGGCTGGGCTATGCTTTGGTTTTTGGCAAAGGGCTTGTATAAAGGTTTGTGGTATGTATTTGTAAGGAAAACTGTATTTTTAGCAGTTCTTTCTATATGCTGAATACTGTCCTTTAAACCAGGAGTGGGAATTATGCAACCTTCCAGATATGGTTGGCCTAAATACCCTAAAGACACTAGATCTCATCTCATCTAAGAATCTAAGCAGGGTTGGGCCTGGTTAGTACTTGGATGGGAGTCTGCCAAAGAATATCAGGTGCTATAGGCTATATTTCAGAGGAAGGAACTGGTCAAACCATCTCTGAGCATTCCTTCCCTAGAAAAACCTTATGAAATTCATGGGGTCACTGTAAGTTGACGGGTGGCTTGAAGACACGTATACGCACGCCAGGTACAGTTGGATTACTAGACTGCAAGCTTCAGCAGCAATAACCAGCATTGTAAATGTTGATCATTGCTGGGAGTAGCATTCCAGAATCTAGAGGCTGCATAACTGTAATAATAATTGTAATTGTAATAATTCCTCTGCTGGTGATACAGTATCTATAATTTCATGACATAATTTTTAAATTGTTTTGTTCATGAGAAGAAACCATGTTACTCTGACATTGTATTTTGTTAAATTAATGTTACATACATTTTTTTCACTAACAACGTAATCAGTAAAAATATGAAATAGGACAAAAAAGGCTATGTTGGTTGAGTGGAAGCTCCCTCTGAATATTGTCATTTCTGAACAAAATGAATTTTTTACTCCCCTCCCAGGATACTTGTAAATATTTGCTGAAAATCACATCAACTTTTAAAGTCAGTATTTAGAGATGGCTGCCTTAAGAATGTACAAATAAGCTTTGTTCCACCATCCCACGAATACCTTTGTTTGGAATGAATTGAGCACATTAATACATTTTTGCAACACATTGTTTGGTGAGAAATTAACCAATGGAGTACAATAAATAAAAGACTATTCGCTTTTTAAGGCTTTGTTATCATCTGCCCAAGTCAATATGCGAGGGTGTTTAAAAATACAAAAGGCACTTTTTTTTCCTGTGTTATGACAAATCGTGTCTACAAAAAGGATAACAGTATAAAGCTAAAATATTTAGGTTGTTCGCAGAGTACATTTTATAATATAAATACAAAACAGATTGGTGTTTGTTATAACAATTCTTGGCAATATTGGTATATATTCATGTACATGTACATTAGCAGCAATTGCAAAATTTTTCGATGCAATACAGAAAGCAGTCTGGTTTTACTATTGTTTAGAATGCCCTCTGAATTTCCTGTGTAACAGCAAAGCACTACTCCACTTTCAGATATTTTGTTCAAAGTTGCCCAGTCACAACCAAGACATTCACCTCTGCATGTTGAAGATTCCCACTGGACTTGAATGATATGGCAGTTGCCTTTCTCCCTGCTCCACTTTCCCTGTGGTTCTGCCATCTGTGTGCCTCACTTCTCCAGCCCAAACTGCTATAACAAAAATGATTCAAACTGTTCTGTATAGCAGTCAGGGCAAAAGTCAGGCAACAGACCCAGTGGAAAATAAGACAGAATAAGTGGCCAACTGCTCTATCGCCTAACACAGAAGTCAGGGTCAAAGACCAAAGGGCAAATCTCAAGGTTGGTAGCTGGCAACTCCAATTTTGCTTTCTTTTTGTTCCAGGCCAATAGGTGTTTGTTTGTTTTCTTGTTTCTAATAATAATAATAATAAATTGCAAATTGCAAATACTTCAGTTATATTATTTACAAAGTATGTTCCACAAATACTATTTTACAATTTCAGCTTGACATTACATCTTTCTGTCCACAACACACATGCATGCACGCACGCACGCACACACACACACACACACACACACTCTCCCATACGCATACATACACTGAAAACGTAAAGGTAACCACAGGAAACCTCCAGGAAATATCATAGCTTGCCTAAAGGTGCTTTTTTAAAAAAATTATATTTAGATGAGCTTTTGGTAAACTTTACTGCTTTTTAAAAAAGCTCTGCTATTGCTTTCCAAAAAAAGTATTATGTGCATTTACATCTGTTGTTGTTATTTGCCATTAAGTATGCTTCAACTTAAGGTGACATTATGAACGAGAGACAATCAGCAGGCCTGCGGAAGTCATGCAAATTCAGGGCTGTGGAATCTTTTATTGTACCTTTGGTTTGTTATCAAAATGATCAAATTCAGTTTAGTACATGTTTAGGGTGCATTATAGATTCTAATAACTCATATGTCAATGACAATGGGTCTAAAATTCAGATTCAACTAGATTCTAAATTAGGGGTTGCAAAAGTGTGGCTTGCAGGTCACACCCCAGGGGGACTGTTGTGATCCCCAGCCTCCCAATTTTGTGGGGAGGCTGGATTTCCCACAAAAACTGTTTTGTCTCCAAATGTTCCTTAGGGGTTTGAGCAGTCAAATCTCCCTTAGGAGATTTTAGGCCTTTTCCCAACAGAAGTGTCCTGGAAGTTGATTTCCTATTGGAAAAAAAGATCTCTCTTGGTGAAATTGTTCCTGATGCTCCCTAAGGGATATTGATTTCATTTGGTGGCAAAAAATGCCCATGATCAGGTGCAGCAATCCAAGATGCCCTAGGGGCAATATAGCTCCTAATCCCTGATAGATGTCCATGCCTGCTTTAAATGGATCCAGATGAACATCTCTCTTGGTGAAATTGTTTCTGATGCTCCCTAAGGGATATTAATTTCATTTGGTGGCAAAAAATGCCCATGATCAGGTGCAGCAATACAAGATGCCCTAGGGGCAATATAGGTCCTAATCCCTGATAGATGTCCATGCCTGCTTTAAATGGATCCAGATGAACAAGGGCTACAAGGATCGGACAACAGATTTCAGACTTTTTAAAACACCCAATAACTAGTTTGGAAGAAAGAGGCCTGCAAAATGAGCTTCTTCCAACTTGATCAAAAGAAGTAAAAATTTCAAGTAAATTGTCTACTGACCAACTGTATGGACATATTACAAGAACATGAAGATAAAGTACCTGCTATATCTTTTTAATATGTAAAACTGACAATTTACAGTTAAATCCAGACACATGGGTGGCCTTGCTTGGTAACACAATGGAAGAATTAAACAGAAGTCCTTGAATTTAAAACATACCGTATATACTCAAATATAAGTTGACCTCATGAATAAATCAAGGTCACGTTTTAGGGGCAAAATTATGGATTTTGCCATGACCCATCGATAGGTTGAGGGTAAAACGTGGAGGCTCCTTCAGTGTGTGCATGGCAAAAGAGACTTTAACTGAGGCTTTTTGTGTCATTGTTTCAGCTTTCATTTCAGACAGACACACGGCGGGAGACAACTCTTAAACAAACAGCAGTAGGTAGTATGAAGCAGTATATAAATGAAGCTGCTATTGCTATCAATCATTCAGAACTCTTTCTGCTTGGTGCAAGAGTGAAATAAACTCCTCTGCCAACTGCATGGGGAAATCTGAAAGAGCTGCTATCACATTACCATAGTGACCAGGAAATAAGTCAACCTGCGATTTGGGGGTCAATTTTTGGCCATAAATTTTTAGACTTATAGATGAGTATATACAGTAGTTTCTATCAGCCAATTATTTTGCCATCACCAAAGTCAAGGGTTTCAGTGGTTTAACTTCAAATCCATGTGAAAGACTAGACAATATTTTCAACCTGCAGTCTTTCATTAACATGCCATATCTTCCCATTACTGTGAGTAATCAAAAAAGGGAATAAATTCTACCACAGCCACACTGCTGCCTGGCATCAAACATACTACTGAAAATCCAGGGCAGCAAAGGCTTGTATGCAAAAGTGATTTATACCTTGCATTGCTAGAACACAGAGGGAGAAAAATGAAATGAAATGTGGTCAAGTTGTGCTCATTCAAAAACTTATGAGAATTCTTGTACAAGATGATACAAGAGAAACTATACAACCTGACTACTATTACCTTCATTGGACTCAATGGAGATTATCAGAACAGCATTTAAGTGCTGGTAAACCGCCACTAAAACGTTGAGGAAGCATGTGTGTGTGAAAGCTCCCCTCCAGCGTTCCTGAATCATTCGGGGAGAGGCAATTTCCTCTGAATGGAAAATTTGAGTTCAGAGGAAATTGCCTCTCCCCAAACAATTCAGGGATGCTGGAGGGGAGCCGACAATTCCCAGGCTTTCTCTCTCTCTCTTTCTCTCTCTCACACACACACTCTCTTCCTCAATGTTTTAGCGGCGATTTACCAGCACTTACCCCCATGGTAAGCACTGGTCTGAAAATCTTTTATAGAGCAACAGTAGCAGCTATCTCCTTTCTGCTCATAATTCTTTCTATCCAAACTCATTGTGTAAATGGTTATCCCACTGGAAAAAGCAGGTAACACTCCTAATAGTGTGAAATTATTATTTTTCTTTCCTTTTGAGGAGCTCAATAGCTCAGAGAAATCTCTGTCCTTTAATGTTGAGCATCACTTGTAAGACAACAGGAAACTGCCATGCATATGTAATCAAGGTCTGTAATGTTAAGAACTTAAATAGCAGACTCTTTACAAATGCCACACAAAATAGTGAACACAGTTATGGCAAAGACAAACAACTGAATGGAAACCTCTCAGCTGTAAAATATACATGCATGCTGTAACTTATCAGTTAGATATGAGGTCATAGGATAGAACCGGACTCTCCTGCCTTCTAAAACTTATCAGTTTACATAACTAGAGATCTGTTGAGAGTACTTAACAACTTAATACACTATTATGATTTTGACTGATACATTACTATGACCAATGCCTTTGCTAGAAGCACAAGTAATACCACCACATCCATGGCATTCTAAAATTTTTATAACACAAAACATCCTTTTTGCAGTATTCATGGGCACACACATGACACAGTTTACAGATCTTTCCCCCCACCATACTGATGCTTATTAGAGGAGTGAAGGATGTATCTTAGCAAAATATTTACTTCTTTAGAAACTTAAATTTATCCCTTGCCCAAAAGGTCTAAGCACCTTTGCTGAAATTAAACCATAACAGCCAAAGGCTCTGGGAGAACAGACAGAAGTAAAGAATGAAGTGGGTGTGTGGGGGGTTTAAAATTCAAAACATCACTTTGACAAGATAGAAAATACTAGATAGGGTTTAGGGTAGTATTACATCAAGTTGTACCAGAAATATTTGTTTAAAATACTGTTTAAAATCCAGCTACAAGTTTAAAAGGTAACATTTTTCATCATTTCAGTGGTATTAAGTTGTCAAAAGCCCACTTCACCTGCTGATCTGCAGCTTTCCCCCTCCTTTTCTAATGTTATATCATTATTTGTCTGCACTGTGCTTTTATACTACTTGTCTTCCAGCCATTCTGTGGAGAACAATTAGATACAGCACATATAAAGGTAAACATACAGGTAATGTAGAACAAGTAGCACTGTTCTCTTTTCCTTGCAAACTGCCATAAAAAAGAGCATCTTCAAGCACAAGGCCAGACCCTGGCCCAGCACTCTCTATTTGGCACCTGAAGACCTGCTCTGTACACTGGTTGTCCATGGTTTAAATGGTATGGGAAGAAAGATCACCCCAGTCACAGGATGGGGAATTGTTCCATCTTCAGACCATGGAGAATGTATATGAACAGGATTTCACTGCTGAATTACAAGGGGAAAACAGCTCTGTATATAACTAAAATACATCCACACAAGCAGAACATTTAATATGTGCATCAAGAAGTATGTGTTGGGATCCAGTGTGTCCTGAAATACAAAAGCCAGGTGCTGGAGAGTGAGAATTCATTAACAGGCTGATCTTCAAATCTGATGTGCCAGTATTAAGATAGGAGATGTCACAGTTATGCTGGCAACAAAAACACAGAGCACAGTACCAAGACAGTATTGCTGGAAAGTTACACGAGTACCACACATATTAATGAGGTCCCAGGGTCATGCATAATTGTGAGAAGATGCTCGTACATTATAGATGTTTCAGTTAATGGTATAACCGGTACTTGAGAAGAGTTTGATGTTATTAGGTATAAAAGGCACAACCATCACATAGAAAAGAATAAATAATTGTTTTAACAGTTTGTGTTCCAGGAATATTAAAAATTGGCAATTGGATATTAGGAAACCTATTGTAAAATGTATTTCCAGTTTCCAACAGCACCAGTTAAATAGCCAGGCATGGGGGTCTGGATAGTCATCTGATGCATATGTTTTAGCTGTTGGCTCTGGATTTGCTGCATCTATCACAGAGCTGCACTAGAATCTAAACATTATATGGTACCCTACATGTTTACCTCCACCTCTGTGATTGCAAGATAATTCCATCCCTTCAAATTCTCTCTTCATCCATTTCATGAAAAATAAGCCAAATCAGTAAAACTTTTGTGTAGTTTTGAATTTGTTTTCAAGTTTGTCAGCTTTTAGTCAGCATATAGTCAAGAAGCATTCCTTCCTGCGAGAGAAGGAAGAATGCCTCTTTCAAGCAAGTGACTGCTTTCCCAAATTTGTAAACAATTATATAAATCTCCTTCTCAATGAACTAGGGACACAATTTTAGCTGAAATATTTTTATTCAGCTGTCCCACTTTTTGCAAAGAAAAATACAAACTTTGCATTTTCACACAATGGTTCCTGGGGCTAAAAAAGCGGGAAAGAGTGCAGTTGGGAGAATAGAAGAGAGACTGACACTTCTCAGACCATGGAGCTAATCTGTCTCGGGGCTATTATCAATTTTCAAGAAAGCATGCTAACTAATAGTGGTAACTCTTTTTCTGATTTTCCTATTTCTATTTGAACCAAGAGTTTCATGGTTACATGCCTCCTGACAACTGCTAAACTGAATGTATGGTTTCTACAAAAAGTTGATGCTTCACTGGCTTTCCCAATTAGATATTACATTGAGATTGTGAGAATACTGACAGGAGTTTTTTGTATAAAGATGTCCAGTGGGGCTGCATGCGCATTTCATTCTACTGAAAGTGGTTTGTGTTGAATGATAAAATGAGTGCAAGATTCAGAATTCCACATTTTCTTAGGCACCAATTCTTCTGGAAAGCAAATGGTGATGGAATAAATACAGGAGGGGCCTCTTTTTGCATTTAGCATTCCAAAAGAAAGTGCATATTTGTGGTTAACTACCTATGATCAAGTATTCTTTAAAAAACATTTTGACTTTCCTGTGTGTGTATTCAAACACCGCCCCCATTCATTCACACAGTATAATCCCCTTTTTTAATATTTAAAACAAAACAAAACAAAAACCTCACATTCCCCTTTACTGAATCAAAATGTGATTTCAAAAAGCTCTTCGTATATATTCCCCGCTTGCTGCCTCCTTTGGAGGTCAATTTAAATTGTGTGACTTCGATGCAAAGGCAAAATATGGCACAAAAGAATGGATATTAAGTTAAAAAAACACATCTTATAAATATTCTTTTGCTGTACAATTTTCACAGCCCTGGCCCACCCATTTTTATTCACATTATTAAAAGTTCCCACCCCTTTTAGATCATAAAATATATATTTAAAAATCTTTGTTCATATTTAAAATATATTTACAGGAGAAATAAAAGAAAAGTTCCTTCTGCTGAAATCATGAAGAGTCTGTACAAGGAGACGGGGGCGGAGGATAGAGATGGAAGTAACTTCGCTCTGTGGCAGGAGATGGTGGGCAGCTTTCTTCTGCTGACATGTACTGGCTGCGGGGAGTAGGAGGTGGGGGATAAGGATCTGAGTCTGAATTTAGATCAATGTAGTATTTATTGGCTTTCCACCGACTTGTAGTATAGTCACTGTCACATACATCGGTACTGCAGGGAGTGGTTGGTGGAGCTATCCCTCTGATCAGGTATGGCCTGAAAAATATATTTTTTTAAAAAGTTAACTGCCTTGCAAAATGAGGCACTCTTAAGAGAGAAAGATGAGGTGTTTGAACATGATCATTTCTTTTTATCTGCCTCAAGAATGAAGAGTAAAGGGCTGCAATTTTTAAGAGGAAGATTTGCACTGCAGAAATAATGCAGTTTGACACCACTTTAAGTGCCATGGCTCAATGCTATGGAATTCTGGGATTGGTAGTTTGTTGTCATACCAGAGCTCTCCGACAGGGCAGGCTAAATATCTCACAGAACTACATATCCCAGATTTCCATAGCACTGAGAAATGGCAGTTAAACGGTGTCAAACTACATTATTTCTGCAGGTCAGATGCAGCCTTGGATACCAAGGTTACATATTAGGGATATATCCTTTATCCTCTATCAGCCTTCCTGTGTGTTCTGAGGTCATCTTTTGAGGTTTTTCTCTGGCCTCTGTGGTAAGATGGATGGTGACCAAGGAGTATCGGAGTGGGGATACCCTTTCCCCTTTGCAGTTGTCCACCCTTGATCTGAAGCTAGAAAAGAGTTGCATCGTTTTCCCATTAAGTTGAACATGCAGTTATTTGATAAATGAGGAAGCTGCTACAGATTGGCAAATGTTAACATTTTAGTTTATAATACCAGAGACCTGCTATGGTACCTATCCCCAGAGTACCAAGTATCTATTTTGGGAGCTGTAGTCCAAAAGGAAGCTCTTCAAAGCTCCTGTGCTCTGCACATTTCTTGACAGTTATACCTCCTAGTTTCTAAGGGATACACTCAGACATATAAGTACTTTCTACCACTTGCACAAAGCTGTACTTCTTTGTACAAAGCTGACAATCAAAACAGCTGTATTAAAAAATAAATTTACATTTACTAATATAAGAAAAGGTGACACCAATTCAAAGTAAAATGAATCAACACAGAATGAGTGGTGGTAGGTTATTTTTTTTAAAAAAAATTGATATAAACCATCCAATGATGAATTTAAAAGACTTCCTACCTGTAAGATCTTGTCGTTGATGGAATGTTTGAGGAATAGAACATTTCTGTGTTATAAAGGGAACGATCAGTGGCTGGTGAAGGTGGTGGATTCAGGATCTGTGGAGGTGTAAAGCAGGAATAAATGGTTTCATATGTAACATCACTTTTGGGAGTCACAGCCCTCACAGAAATCACTTTGGCTTTTGTGCGCAGAACCAGTGTACCAGTTCCCACAGACAACATCTTAAGAAGAGATGAGGTGATCACATGAGAGGAGGAGCCAAACGTCTGAGTGAAACTGACAAAATGACAGTCTGGTTGAAATTTCTTCATATGTTTTCTGTATTTCTCCCCTCGCCCCCCTTTCTTCTTTTAACAGCTTTTCTTCTGTTTTTGTGAATCAGTTTACCAGGCTCCTATATAATTTGCCATCTCAAATTCTCTTTTTCAAAGAAAACATAAAGCCCTTTAAATCCCACAGAAGATTTTTAATGAAGAACAAAAACAGTGCAACTTTTTTCATGGGCTATTTTCTGATACTTTTGAACATTGGCATTTATAAAGACAATCTTTCCATGACTGACATCCTAAAATAGGGCACTCAATCACTCTTTAATTTAAAGGGAATCATCATGAAAGAATTAATAGTTGCAGTCACATTTTGTCTATTCCTTCTGCTCTGCAAGATTTCTAAAAAAAATGCACAGTCGCTTTGTCATAAGTGACTTGAATTGACTTGCTCAAAGGCACAGCTGAATAGAATGGATAGGGAAGCACTGATTCCTTAATGCTGGACCTTGAAAAACATCTCAGAATAATATGCCCATAACAGTCTAATCAGTGTAAGTTTGCTCTCTTTTCCCACTCCCTCCTTTTCTTTACTACTTTGACTGTTTTTATTTATCAAAAAAGTAGTTTAGGAAATTTCAGATGGTTCATGCTGAGCCAAGACAAAATCAATGTAAATAAACAAGTGATGGAATGTTTAGCTTTTGAGGCTCTCGGCAACATCTCTGACCAAACGTCTCCCTTTGTGTTCTCTCTTTGGCTTATGCTTGTGGAACTGCCCAGCTCCAAGTGTCTTAATAGGTCACGAGCATAAAAAAAGTGACAAGTACAGAATAATTCCACACCATGAGGGAGGAAAAGATAAAGGAATGCAAACATCCAGGAATGTTCTCAAAGGTTGTCATCTGAACAAAAGCATGCACTACAAAACTGAACACGCTTTACTCATTAGTGCTGCACAATGGAGTCACTAGTCCCAGATCCTGCCAACCTAGCAGTCCGAAAGCACACAAATGTAAGTAGATAGATAGGTACCACTTCTCAGTAGGAAGGTAACAGCATTTGGTGCAGTCATGCTGGCCACATGACCACCAGAGCAGTCCTTGGACAGCTCTGGCCTTTTCAGTTTAGAAATGGAGATGAGCACTGCTCCCTTCAGTTGGTTGCGACTAGACATTCATGTCAAAGGATTACCTTTACCTAGCCTCACTGGCTTGGCCAAATGATTTGGGATTGTTTTGAAGGAAGCTGTTTCATTACTATTTAGCAAACTGAACAAAGAAAACACCGTCAGTGACTTAAAAGGGTAAGATGCATGAAAAGTTACTTTTTGAGACTACACTCAAATCCTTTAGCTGACAGTGGTCATTCTGTTTGGGGGATTCTGGGAGCTATAGTCCCAAACAGTAATTTTACATGTTCTGGCTACACTTTCCAAGTATAGACTTGACTGACTAAGAAATTCACTCTTGTTTATTTCTTAGTTATAAATGGGAGAAGGAGAGAAACATGACTTCTACTATTTTCTGAACTTACCTGTGGATAGAAAGTGGCTTTAGTACTAGATGAGCTACTGGATGAGGCCCCAGTTACATGGTTTCTGTCATAAAGAGGAGCACCACTACTTCCTCCCATAAGGCTCATAGAGCTAATCATAGATTTTCCACAAGAGATGCCTACATGGATATAAGAGAGGAGAATGAACTGAACTTCAGACAAGAACTGGCACACACACTGACATCATATAAGGCAAATATTGTGGTTATATACATTTACATACTTTGAAAAATCCTTTTATCGCAAAACTACTTCTCTGCTTTTCTGTAGCTGGCCTCAATAAAATTATTAATCCCAACTGGAAAAATGCTCTGTCTTAATGAGAATGTGGTAAATCTACACTTATATAAATTCAGTTGATTTGGTGGGTCTACTCAACAACTGGACTTATGCCAATGACTTTAAGCTACCAAATAAAACAATTTCTTACTCCAGGTATTTCTATCCATCTTTGAATAATAGAACCTGATGGGAACAGGTAAACAAGGAGAATCGCTTAACAAGAGCGATAGAGAGATTTAAACCAAGGTACTGATTTGAACTTAACACTCTGAAATTTCCTAGCTTCAAATGTGTGCACTTCTCTTTTTTGAACTTTTTAAAATATTAAACTGCCATGCATCCCAGTACACCATGAGAGGAGGACCCCCAATAACAACAATCATATTTATATTAAGATACTATTTGAGAGCTTTAAAAAACATACAAGGAATATAACATTAAAATTTTATTATATTGTGCTATCCTTACCAGTAAAGGTGCCATGCTGAGAACTCCCTGGAGCAATAAAATTTAAGGGGACATGAGGCGTACCACTGACATATTCATGAGGAAAAGGTCCATTGGGCCCAGCATAACGCTGACATATCACTCGCTGGCAAACAAAATACATCCCTCCCAATATAAAAATAGATAGGATGATACCAATGACAGGCCAAATAGCACTACTATGAGGCTGAGATTCATCCAAGGATGGTTTAATTTTTGCTGTAAAAAAGTAAAATAAAAATAAATTACAATTACTAATACTCTGGAGTAAACGCCACACTGGACATGACATTAAGACATATTTTATTGATTTATTACCTTTTTTCCTCACATTTGAGAAGTGAGACACAACTGAAGACTAAAGAAGCACAGTCATAAGGAACACACTTCTAGGAAACGCCTAAATTAATAGTAATTGAAAGCACTTTGAACTATGTTCATAGTAACTTTTCCAGTTATGCATAACATTAATATGTACTTTTTTGAGAGTTTAGTGCGCCCTTTGTTTATGTGGGGGATCCGTTCCAGACACCCCCCCCCGCGTAAAACAAATAATGCGTATGCTTGAGCCCCATTTAAATGAATGGGGCTTGTGTATGTGGTGGTGCGGCAGCACGCGCACACCACGGGCACGCCCCCCATTCATCCCTATGGGACACGCCTCCCCTTCCTCCCCGTGGGTGCACTGTATATATATATATTTTTCTGATGTTCTCTTTTCCAGTCTTCAATACAGTTGTGCTCATCAAGAAGTGTAATTGCTCAGTTTATACCCAAACAGTAATCTGCATAGTACCAAAAGAACTGCACAACTGGTAAAGGGGTGAGCCCCTAACCCTGGTCAAGCTGGGTTGGGATTCTGGCAGTTTTGGACCAAAAAAATGGGGGGGGGGGTTATACATGCTGGCATGAAGATATTTGGGTTGATATTTTGTAGTGATGTAACCAGTCTCTTCCTCCCACTTTACCATAAAGAAGCATTTTCTATCAGCTTCCCGAAACAGACTCCCCTCCACTTTTGATGAGATTCCTTCCCACAATTTGTCTTTTGCGGTTCTTCGTGGTTCTGGCCCTTTCCTTCCCTACTGTCAATCTTCCCAGTAAGACACATATATGCCTGACTGAAACACATTTCCTTCCCTCAGTACTTTTTGTGCCTCTGTAGCTTCCCTGATGGAAGACAACCCTTTCCACACATGCAGATCTGGCTTCAGCACCTGGTAGGTTTGGGCAGCTGTTAGGATCTAATGATGTCAATGCCCAACCTAGGGCCCCCATGTCAGGGGCCAGGCCCCTACAAAGCCACTATTTTCAATTCCCCAGGGCATACTAGAATGCCCAATATGGGATTTATCTATTTATTTAATCATACCCTGCCTTTCCCTCAGTGTTGAGATGCAAGGCAACTTCCAATATAATTGAAAAGGATCCTGTAAGTCAAATAATAAACAAAATTGATTGAAATAATAACTATATTAATCAAACTATGCAACACCAATTTAAAACAACTTAAAACACTACACCAAGAATAACTGAGCAGTAAACTAATCCTTTTACTTAACAAGCAATCAGTTCCCAATGGCCTGACTGAACAGAAGTGTCACTGTCTGACAGCTGAAGGAATGCAGGGAGGGCTAGCCTAACTTACTATGGAAGGGAATTTGACAGTCCAGGAGTGGACATCTAGAGGTTTGTCTTTTGTCTGAGCCCTCCAGATGTTTTTTGGCCTATAAATTCCATCAGACCTACCTAACATAGCTAATGATGAGGAATTATGGGAGCTGCAGGCCAAAAACTGCTGAACAGTGCATCATCCCTGTTTTATAGAATAATTTAGGTTTCCCTAACCTGTGCTTTCCAAGTATGTTGAAGCAGAGCTTCCACCACCCCCTGACAGCATGTGGGCAATGGTGAGAATTGTAGTCCATTAGATCAGAAGAGTGCCAGGCTGGTGAAGGACCTGTAGTAATTATTTATATGGGCCCAATTTTTCTTTATATACAATGGCTTCTACTGCAGTTTAATGTTATTATCTATAGGTAAAGGACACAACTTTTACTTGTTTCTGTGTGCCTTCAAATTGTTTGTGATGGATGGCGACCCTAAGGCAAATCTGTCAGATAGTTTTCTTGGCAGGATTTGTTCACAAGGGGTTTGTCTTTGCCTTCTTCTGAGGCTAAGAGAGTGTGACTTGTTCAAGGTTACCGAATGGGTTTCCATGGCCAAGTGAGGATTCAAGCACTGGTCTTTACAGAGTTATAGTTCAATGCTTAAACCACTATACAAGGCTGAGCTCTCCCTATTAAATTCCCATTGTAAGCTTTTTGATATTAACTCGGGACTGCGCTCTATAGATTGTCTTTCAGTCTTAAGAGCTGAGAGAACAGAACTTTTAGCAAACCATCCATATGCAAAAAGTTCCTCTAAGTATTTCTTGTTAATATAAACCACAAAGGACTAAAGCCAATTTGAGCAGCCACCAAAAGCTCAGACAAAAATAATTACATCCGTTTTGGCCTTTTGACTGTTTCTGTCAGGCTACGTTTTGTTGGGTGACTGATTACAGCACAGTAGTTCCTTGACAGGATGTGGATTGGGTTAGGTTTTTTTTTTTCAACCACTGATTTCTTAACACTGCAGAATGTTCTTAAAGAACATTACATTTCAAATGTGCACAAAGACACAAAGAGAGTGAAAGAGACAGACAGACAGTTGTGAAAAGTGCCAGGTTCCACAATGTACTAAAAAAGGGAGGCTCATCTCTCTAGACCCAGGTTTAATTTCTCACAGGGACATTAAGAAGTAAACAGTATTATCTGAATCTAGAAACAAAACAGCAAAAGGAATTCTCCTACCGCATGCAAGTTCATTGGAGCCATCAATGCAGTCTGAAAAGGAGTCGCATTGCTGTTTTATGTGAACACACTGGCCACTGGCACATCGAAACTGATTTGGGAGACAAATTGCTGAAAAGAAAGGAACAATGGAGCAAGCGTATAACATTCTCAGCCAAATCAAATGATAAAGTGACTAATACTGCAAATTGTACAAACACGTGCTTTACGATTATCTACATGGAAACCAAATACAGTCGCCCCTTCTTTTCATGGAGGATCTGTTCCGGACCCTCAGTGAAAACGGAGTTTCACTTATATTCAAGTCCCATTAGCTTGAATATAGGCATGTGGCTGCATGCACATGTGCATACGCTCCTCGGACATGCACCCCATTGTTTCCCCCTCTGTTCATCCCTTGTGCATAGGCGAGGGATGCAAATCTCATGACTGCAAGAATGGAGGGAGGACTGTATATGTTTCACTGTCAAATACAGCAAAGAAAAAAACAGTTAAAACTGCATACATAGTGCATAATCTATATAATGCTGCCATGTGAAGGTAATAACATAGCCTGATATGGGCAATCACAGCCCTTCTATCACAGCCACAGCTCTTCTGGTAATCCAATAGAGGAGGGGAGGGGAGGCAAAACTACAATTGTGACAAACATTGATGGTAGCTGTAAACAGCCAAATATTGATTTCCTTTGCACTTCCATGCTCCACAGTACCATTGCTGACCTGAAAAAATGGCTCTCTACATATATTAGACTACAAACTCCCAACAGTCCTGAGGCACCAGGGGCAATGGTCATGCTGGCTAGAGGACTGTGGGAGCTGTAGTCCAAAGATTAACTTTTCTATGTTCTACCTCTGAAAAAAGTTTGCAGACAGATTAAGTGAACAGGTCTTACTTTCGCAGTCAGCTTCATCAGATTTATCCTGGCAATCAATTTCTCCATTACATCTCAAGCGTCTGTCAATGCACTGCCCTTTCTGACACTGAAACTGGTCTGCTGAGCAGACTGGACAATTGGCCTCATCACTCTTATCATCACATTCAGAGAATCCATCACAACGCCAGGCCATCGGGATGCAGTCTATTTCCCCTGTTGCACATGTGAATTGATCTGGAGAACACGTTGGAGGCTCTGGAGGAGAGAACATTAAAGAAATATGCACTTGATTTAACATCTTCCAAGAAATTAAACTATTTTAAAACAAGGAAAGTATTTTAGATTAAAAAAAACAACAGAAAAATAACATATGAAGAAAAATTGTCTTCATACTTTATTCTGTAACACTATAAAGTTCCTTTTAAGGGGGAAAAATACTCTGTGCCCAAGGCGGAGAGTTGTGGTATATTTCTTTCCCCATATCTCTCCCTCTCTTTCATTTTCTCCATCAAGGGTCAAAAATGTCTGGCCCTCCAGACACTGGGCTCCAAAATCCATGAGCCATTATTACTGGCAATGACAGATATAACTGATGGGAGCTGCAGTCTAAAAACACCTAGAGGGCTACATATTTCCCACCTTTCCTATAAGACATATATGTTCATCATGGAGAAGTTTGCTACTAAAATGCAAATGATAAAAAATATTTAAAATGTGTTTGAAAAAATGCAGCAGATATTGTAAAGACTGTGAGGGACTTGGATTGCATTTCATACAACTATAGCAAAGAAACACAAAAAGAGTAAGCTAAAATGATGGGGAAAGTGGTGGATAGGACATGAAATTTATTTTGGACTATGGTGGAATGCTACAAAGCAGTTAGATGAATGAATCAAATAGTGATGATCTCTTACCAACTGAGAAACACGAGCCAATAAGCTTTCATTCTCTGCAGAACAGATATGAAAATGCCAGTACTGTACCACAAAGCATGTTGTGGTCTTGAGGCAGAAACTTTTTATAAGGGAAATTACTCTCTCTGGGGAGCTCATAGTCCAGCAAATGTAGCATTTAAGAGAACCAAGTATTTCCAAAGTAAACTTGAAAAGAGAAACATTAAGCTAAACTGTTAGGGAAGACTTCTTCCTTAAAAGATGAGATACTTTGGACTCTCCTGAAAGTATAACTACAAAGATTTAAAGAAAGATTTTAAGCTGTAACAGAAAAGTAGTCTATATAGCTGAACAAATCTTGCCAAGAAAAGCCCATGACAGATTTGCCTTAGGGTTACCATAAGTCAGAAATGACTTGAAGGCACATAACAACAACAAAAATGCTGAAATAACAAGAAAAACATTATAAGTAGACACTAGAACTGGGTTTTTAAAAGCCCAGAGTACTTTAACTGTTTATGAGACAACAGTTCTATTGCTAAAGCAGTATGATTGCTTTGCTCCTCAAGAGGCAAGCTATAAATTCATTCAGAAAATTAAAAAAACATGACTCACACAAACTGTTCAGACAATTGCACTGTGGCATTGTACTAGTGGAAACTCCTTCAGCCAGAGCTTGGGACACAACTTTTAAAAAGTAATTAGTTATAGCCACAATTCTAGGGACATCACCGAAAGGGGGTTATTTTGGCACTATATTAGTCACAATGTGAAAGTAACTGTTTACTTTATATTCTACAAACATAACAGAATAATTACTTTTAAGTAATACTATAAGCCACTGGCCCTTGCTGCAGCTCATGCATAAGTGATTAAGCCACACCTTTGTAACTGTGTAATGTGATTAATATAGTTGTAAAACAAAAGCATTAAGGTTCTCCTTTACTATGGCCTGAAACAGGTGAGGGTGGCTTCTGGCTGCTCCGGGTTGCTTAAGCCGGCCCAAATCCATCCGTAATAGTGGATCTTTTCTGCGCCTATTTGGAGCCGTGGTGGAAGGCATCTTTGGGACCTCAGTGTGTGGTTGCCATGGTCCTGAGGAGTCTTGGGCAGGAGTGGCTTCAAGCTGACCCTTCATGCCAGTCTGTCCCCCCTACGTAACAATGCTAAATTGATTTAAATATGCCACAATTATTGGGCGGGAGATTAATTCTGAGTCACTTGTTATTTGTAAATAGTTAATTCTGAGCTCTGACTTATGTTCCCTTCTTGTCTTTTTCTCAACAAGGGCAAGACAGGAAACCACGCTCATCCAAAAATCGAAGCCAGTAAGATCTGGGCAGAGAGAAGGTTAAAAAAGTAAATCCATAGCAAGTTCAAGTACCAGTGAAGGGATCAAGTTACTACTAGAGTCTAACCAGATGACTAAACCTGGTGAGGGTGATCCAGTTAGCCAGTCAGAGAAAAATCTATGACAATTTGCTTATCAAGTATAGTCTGCCAGTGATGAAGGACAAGGCTCTGCCTAAGTGTATTCCCACTTGTGATCTGATTAATTTCCAACCCTCTGAATTCCTTCTTTCCTGCAGTGATGGTTAGCTGGAGTTATGTTTACAGATCCCAGCTCTGCATGTGTGCCCAACTAGTATTCTGCCTCAAAGCATACAACTGTATTACGCAGAGCAGATTACAAAAGGTACCAGCTTCTGCGTGTGTAATATATTCCAAAATGCAGGATAAGAATGGGAAATTGAGCAAAGGATTGTGGATATTTTAGCCTATTATCTTCCTTTCTGGCTAGATACAATCCGCAGAGGTATACATAAATTTATTTACATCCCAAGCGTGATCAGAAAATAAAAAGTAATGTGACTAGCTTCACATGAGAGTGGGTGAGAGGGTATTTTCAACTGGAATAAGAAGTTTATTGATATTATCTTTACAAATCCAAGGGGAAATTGACATATAATTTTGTCATCCCTACCATTTGTTTCCCACTCTACTTTGCTGAGACATGAAGCAGAAGACACTAACATTTTATCAGAAAATAGGTTAGTGATGATGTTTGCTTCCTTTGTCCTCATATTAATGGACAAAAGAGCAGAAAGTACCCAAGTGTAAATATTTATGATCTGCCATACAACTGTGGACCTTTTAAGCATAATACATTCTTGTAATGCATTTCCTCTTTAAAATATTAAGATATTAAGTTTCATAGTTCCACTGTCATAAGTAAGAGAGGATTAATGTTTGCATACATATATGCACAAAGCCTATAGGACAATGAAACCCAAATAATCTTGCCTCCTGACGCCTAACAAATTTGTAAAGCTTCACCAAAATCAAACACAGAAATCTTCCATTTAGATTACTTACCTCCACATGTTAACAGGTTCTGTAGAAGAACCAAGTGAACTGGACATGAGCAACGTGGAGTTCCATCTCCTTTTGCTATACAGATGTGTGAACATCCACCATTGTCCCTGGAGCAAGGGTGGGCAGCTTTAGAAATAAAGAAAAAAAGAAAAAGAAAAAGAAAGACTATTGGTTTGCTTGTAGCTGGAGCAGGGGGAAGTTGTGCAAGGAACTATCACGCAATAATGACATAATAAGTACAGAAGACATTTGGAGTCTAATGTTATTTCATCTTATACATGAAACAGTTATATCATAATTTTGTTACCTGCTCTGATAGCCTTTTAGCTGAAGAGCGGGGTATAAGTAAATAAATATGATGATGATGATGATGATGTGCTCAGCATGAGAATTTGTACAGGATACACAAATGTAGCAGTTAGGTAAGCCACCTGGGATCACATCCAGTCAGAAAGGTAGGGTATAAACCCAGCAAATAAATAATACTAAAATAACAAAGATTAAAGAAGATACCTAAAAGCAAGGGTGGTTAAATTGTGTTTCCTGAAGATGAATGCAGACCCTGAAACCCTTTTAAAGCTCCACTGTACCTCCAAATACTGTCAAAAATGTTGGGCCAAAAAACACCCTGAAAGAATACAGTTCTGCTTCTAAAGAACTCCAAGACTGGAAGATTTCACCCTTTCCCTCATTTTCCATCACACACCCCTTACTATCCCACCCAAAAATGGAGGTGCTGGTGACTTCTGAATTAGGAAAACAGCTGATTTCTAGGCCAATGTCATCTACCAAGTGGGGCAAAATATGCCCCGTGCTCCCACTGCAATTATCAATCCCTAACATTAGAAATTAGAGCTGTTTCTTATGTGTGCCTGCGTGCGTGCGTGCATGCATGCACATGTGTGCACATGCAGGTATATATAGCTGTTTGTTTTATGGGATGGAGCAAAGATATTCATTTGTTTCTGTACATTATAGGAGCTATTCCACCTGGCTGAACCAGGAGGAGAGATGGAATAGTAGGGCCATTTAGTCAGCTCAGGTGACAAGACTAGGGAGTTTATCGCATGTAATTTTTCTTCTTTCTTTTTCACCTCCTGGTCCTTCTGTTTCATGTTTTTTACATTCTATGCTTGTAGGTTACTTGTTTTAAATCTGTTCATAGCAAAGTGTTCTACAAATTATATACAATTAAATGAATAATGTAGTATTAGTATGAATTTGATGTAAGAACATGCTGTCTGCCAAATGTTGTTGCTGAAATTCCCCTCAGCCCTAGTCAGCATGAAAAATGATGGGAGCTGCACTCCAACAACATCTGGAAGTGTTTGGGTTACCTAGCCCTGCTCTCCAGGAAGAGAGCTTAACAAAAGCAATAACTGCAATAAGCAATACAAGAAATGAATTTGCAATGTGCTCCAGAATCGTACACATAAGAACAAATCTGAATAAATTCAGGGGACTATCATTCAAATAAATATGCATTGGATTTAAGCAGAAAGGCTGCAGGCTCCTAAAAAACTAATGTTATTGGCTCACATCCTTTCTTGGACTTGGCCCAATGTTACCTATGATCAAAAGGCAGGTGCATTCATGGACACCAGCACGTGTGGGGAATTTTACTGAAGGGGAAAACACACAGCTAATAAAATAGTTATATTTTTACTTTCCACCTGCTCATTCAGGTATAAATGAAGTCTGGAACACTCTGTATTTCACTCTACTTTTGCTCTGGTCTTTCCATTTAAATAGCCAACATTCTGCACACAGGTTTTTGATACCACTGCATACAGGAAAAAGAAAATGACAGTGAAAAAGATACAGGCAAAAAGATGGAGGGAAAATTAGCCTTGCTTGGTTGAGAATTAAACTACCCAATGAAACTACTATGCTATTAGATTTAGTTGCCTGCTGGGCTTGGAAATGTTACTTAAAATATCAACATATTACTTACTGCACTATTAATTTCACAAGCAACATGTTACTCATAAAGTTTGTACCCAGCCAACCAGGCCCCTAAAAGTGTTCACTTAACCCTAAATCCACCAATGAATCTGTTGCATTTGCTGTCTTGGCAGGGAATAAACTTTTCTAAACTAAACAATCTGCTGAAAACAAGGTGCACAGTTAATCTGTATGCCTTATTTACACTCATGTTAGCACTTCCAGGAGACATCCTAGATCAGTGGTCACCAAACTGTGCCGTTTAAGAGATTGTGGACTTTAGCTCCCAGAAGCTTCAGCTATGTTGTCCAATAGTCTGGGAGCTGAAGTCCAAAATCCCTTAAAGAGCACTGTTTAGGGACCACTGTCCTACAGCATCATGAACTTTTCAGAGCAAGAGAAAAAGTGTGTAATCCATGTAGTTTTTACTATGACTACAGAACAAGAAAAGGCTACTGATGACAGTGAAGATTGGTTTGGTGGTGATCAGGGCACAGTTCCCAATTGGGTCTTAGAGAGGTAATTTGACCCCTGACCCAGAAGAGGCTGCCCAGTGTGTCCACTCTTGTTTATTTATATTTATTTAGTATAGTTTAAGGAAGTTGTAGGGTCGTTTCTTTAAAACAGGAATGTATCAATTTTAGGAAAAAGCCAAATTCTGAAGCAAACCAGTCCCATCTGAGAGATTTGGGAACAATTCTGAAAGAAGATGATTATGGTACAGTCTATGAACTGAAGTAGGCTTGCCCCAAAGCTTTGGACCCACTTTGAAGGGTGATTTTTCACTTCTCTTTAAGCTTCATTTGATACATTTTAAAACATCTCTTAAATCCTCCATAAATGGAAAATGCTAGATGTTCTATAGTTTTGTGACGCACACCTCTAATTTCCAATTAGTGAAATATTTTCGTAGGGCTTTTCAACTCCAGAGTTTTTTTGGGAAGGAATGAAAAGCAATGTATCAGAAGCTGTTCAGTGTTCACATTCGCTTAGAACAGGAGCAAAGAGCTTGTAGTTGTTGGTGCATTTTGCTTGTACAACCTTTTCTTACCCCAGTCAACCCTTTCCTAAAATCCTACCCCCTGTATGTGTTTTAAATATATTCAACAATATTCTTACTGTATTTTCTTCTCTCTTTAGTCCAAATAACAAATAAAGCCCATAGGTCCTTGGTCTACTCCATTCTAGTCCTAGTAGCATATCCTTTAATATCATCATTATTTGTACTGTATGTCTAGGGTTTAAAATACTTGAGGAAGGTTGTTGATTACAGGCTGACTTGAAAGTCTCCCATCCACAGGGTTGCCATTAGTAAAAGTTGACTTGATGGCAATTAACAACAACAAATGTGTCCATGACAGGATGTACACAGCATAAGCATAGTATTTGTCAGAATTTGAATTCTTTGCTGGATGTGAGATGATGGGATTTAGAGTGCAACAACACCTGGAAGGGCATGTATTCTGGTTTGCTGCAATGTAGCCTGTAAATGGCAATCTGCGTAATGCTTCATGCTGCACTGTTTTCAATCACTGCTGGCAGCTTATGAAATAATAACAAAAGTTTCAATAGCTCATTGGTGAAACCTAGCTAAGATCTGATTAATACATTTCCTTTAACTGTATCAAGTCCTGACCCACTCTACTAATTTCTGGTCCATAGCATTATCAAGCTACAGTATGTTTATTCAGGTTACAACTAGATAATATTTGTCTAACAACAGTTTTCACGATTTCATGATCTGTGAGAACACATATTAAAAAGTGAAAAAATGTTACATATTAGCATACATCAACAACATTTGTTTGAAATTTTGTACCACTGGAGGTAGCTTCACAAACTTTTCAGCTGTCTGAGAAGGAAGATTCCTACACAAATCTGGCCACAAAATTTGAAGCGACTAAACGCTGGACAACAGCAAGCAGTATTGTAATAAACTTACAGAATTCCACCACATCAATGTCTTCAACTGCATGAATGCCTGTCAGATGAACAATTCGACCTTGTATTCTGGCTCTCTTGTATCCATTAGTTTTCTCAACTCTTTCTATCATCTGTTGCTGGCGATCAATCCAATATAGGTGATTTCCTAACACTGTCAAACCCATTGGCTGAAGTATGTTGGAATCTTGAAGGGTCACACGGTTAGCTCCTGAAAGTAAAATGCAACCTTAGTGATTACATCTGTACTTCTTTAAAACTGTTCTGTACTTACATACTTCAATTAACAATTCTTGTTGTATTTTAAACATTGGAAATAGGTGGTATTGGTGAAGACTGGGAGAAACACACATACATTCAATTGTCACATTACAGTAGTATGTGTGCAGTAAGCAACGCAAAAAAGCTTGAACTGTGAAAGAATGGGATATTCTTCAATGTGAATTCCACTCTAGTCTTGTATGTCTGCTTACAGCAGTGGCTGCCTCTAGAATCCTTTAATGAGCATGTGTGAATAGCAGCCTCACCAGATACTCCCACCATGGTTTTAAAAGCATAGATCTATGAGTATGGCCACCAAAATGGAAATCATAATATGCTGGTGGTGAAAAAGTCCTGTTTGGATGCATATTGGATGGCTTTTTCAAGTAACTTGTAGAAGATTCAAAATGTTTTTGCTTAAATATGCAAGGATTACCTGGCCTGGGTTTTTTCCCCATCTCACATGTGCATATTGTTAGTTCTGAATAAAAACAAATTCAACTATTTCTCTGTGCGTGTGGTATAGGAGCCTATGCTTATTTTTTCCATGTTAGTTCTATCTCTGGTACTAAATTTTCTGTTAAAGTTGTAATGTTCAGGTACATCTGTAGTTTTTTAAAATGTCCACTGAGCCAAGTCAGCCTACTGAGTGTTGTATGTACAGTATCAAAGAAATAAGGAAATTTCTGCACAAATGGATCACAATCTAAAAAACAAGGACAAGATTGCATACATGATAGCCTATTAAAGGACCAGTGAAAAATTAAGTGTAATCATTCTATGCAGCAGGAGAGGAAGATAAAGCAGTCCTTGTAACCCTTCATAGTAGAAGTACAGTATGGATGTAATGGAAGAATGTAATGGAAGAAAAGGAGAAGGGGGGAATGGAGAACAATACCATAAAGGTCTCAGAAGCATAATATTCAGGAATAAAGGTGTAAACATATTCTTTTACTTTGCCTGGATCCTCAGAGATCTTTTGAACTCTGTTAGAAAATACCTGGATGAACTATACATAAGAAAAAGTAACTATCTTTCATCATTTCCAGTCATGCTAGAATATGTATGCATACACACTCCATTTGTGAGCAGCAAGCAGCCTATTTTCAACAAATTTAAATCACACTTATTTCTAATTAGTTTAAATTAAATTAAATCTTTCAAATGATCCTGCAAACCTTTTGGCATGAGCATCTGGCTAATTTAAATAGGTTGCTCCCTGCATACAGCATTTTGCTATGTGGATACTACTGCTTTTAAAAGCTTGCTAGTGTAAGCATTACAGCTCCATATATAAAGTGCCTCATCTGCATGCTAGAAATATGGAGCCCAAAGGGGAAGTCGGGAGCTCCACAGGCATCAGCTGGTATTGAGAAATAAAAAACTAACAATATTCTGCATAAATGGTGGAAGCAAATGTGTGGAAAATTGTAACAATACTCCCTGATCAATGTAGAATTTGACATCCCTGCCACTGAGATGATAAACTTCTGTCATTTGTGCATGTACTTTTTATGGAAACGTATGTGAAGGGGTGATGCTGATTTCCAACAGTGCTGTAGTTCCATAAATTTGGGTAAGTAGACATGAATTACAGTAATAGATTTTGAAGTAAAATAAGCAGATTCTTTAAGTATAAATGACATCATATGAACATGTAATGCATATGTAGTGCCATGGAAAGATCAGGAAAATAGCTCCTCTGGACTGGACCAGAGGCTTATCTAGACTTGCATTCTGTTCCCACCATGGCCAACCAATTGCCAGAAGCAAGACATCAGGGCAACGTTACCTTTCTGGCTGCCAGAAACTAGAGTTCAGATGATTACCAGCTCTGACACTGAGTGGTGACATATAGTGATCATGACCAATAACCACTGGTGGCCTCATTCTCCAACCGTCATTAAACATTTGATTGCTATTCCCCCTCTCTCTGTTGATATTGAAATCATGATCTATTTACTGTTGAGCAAGAATAGATGGCAAAAAAGCAGAATGTGTATTTGTCTAGCTCTTAATTTTGCCAGTACACTTGTTTTGCCCTTTGCACGGCATATTAAAGAGTCAAATTCTAACTTAACCATTCCTGACTCTATGTACGAAAGAGCTGGGCCAAAGGATTCACCAGAGATTTTTTTTTTGGAAGGGGGTGGAGAAAAGGTCAATGCCCCCTTGAGATTGTTTTAATTTTTACAGCAATGCTGACATTCAGTGATTAATCTTCCATATTAAATAGATAAATAAATAAAACAAGGCAACAGAGGGCACTGCCTCCTGCACCATTTTTCAGTGTAGAAAGAAAAAACACACATTGCTACTGCTTCATTACATGGCAAAGTTCTCACTGGGCAGTTCTGCATCAAATGAGAATGATACCAAATGGGCACTTTGACTGTTTGAAGGCAACAGCTTTCCCCCCCTTTTCTTTTGATTTAAGAAAGGGGATCTAAAAAGAACGGGACCCATTACAATCTCATATTAAATAACAGTAAGCCTCCCTCCCCAAAGAAAATTAGCAATTCCTCCTCTCTCAAAAGCTGCGCCAAAGAGCTCCTTTGGGGACACTAACTGCCTTAGAGAAGCATGGGAGGGAGAAACTAATTTGGCCCTGCCCCATAACTATATTTGTTTCCACAGTGCATTATTTATTCATATCACACTTAATACTTCCATGTTGATTATCTCTGATACCGCTGTGAGAACACTGCATATCAAATCAATAGCTTATATTTTGATTTTTTGTTTTAATAGTCACAGAACTGAATTAAACTGTGGATACACAGTACACAAAATGCTAATAAGCAAGCAATTCAGCTAATTTACTGACTAAAATTGCTTGAGTTCAGCCAGGCATGCAAACAGTGCTTTTTCTTCTTACTGCTGCTATTAAATTGATTCAGAAGAATACAGTATACAAAGGCTTGTGTTTTACACCTCAGCGCAAAAGGAGAACTGAATGGCATACAAATTACATTCAAAGGGAGAAACATCTGAACGCAAGGAATTTTCAAGAAAGCATCTTGCTATTTCTCTGGCATTTCCTAGTATTACTTGTCTATAGACAAGACATTTAAATCACACTGACTGGCAAGAGTTGCTTTAGTTTAGTTATGCACTAGGCATGAGTTCTTAGGATTTATAGCAATGTGTTGTTGTTTTTAAATTTTGAAAGCAATTTGCCATATGACAAGGAGATCTGCTATTCAAGAACCTTGTGCCCAAAACCCTCACAAGCATTCCACAAATATTACTTATTACAACACAAGAGGCAGAATTACGTAGGGAAGAAAGAGCAGGGACGTAGCCAAGTTCTTGGGGTCCGGACCCCCCCTCCATTAGTCTGGACCCCCCCCCCCTTCCTAAAATCCTAGCTACGTCCCTGGAAAGAGACAGGATGGAATCTTGCTAGTTGTGGCCAAGGTTGGTATTTTTCAGTTCCACAAACAAGATGGAATCTGGTGGGTCAGGGTAGATCCAGAGTAGTAGCTAGAATGGATATCAGCAGAAGGTGACATAATCTAGGATTTACTGGACCCCCCCCCCCCCCCCACTACCTAGGCTACACTATATAGTTTTACTGTTCAGCTCACCTCCATATCCTGACTGGCAGATGTACTAGAACAAAGCAAGAAGGCTTGGGCTACAGTCAAACCTCTTTTAGAACTAGCTATATACAGAAGATCCAAGCCATTTGCTTTTCATGGTTCAGAATAGACACCCTTGTATGTTTGTCAACATTGTTTTATTTAGAACTTTTGATAACTAATCAAGATATAAAACTAAAAAGTATAGTCTATAATTCTGTCTTCTATGTTCACAACATGAAACGTTCTATTTGTAGTACAAGGTTGTTAATTTATGTACAGAAGGGTAGCATTATGAGTAGCATTAAAATGAGCCCAGCCCAGTGAAATGAAAGGATCATAATATGTGATGCATGTTGCCTAGCTGATAAACATTTAGAGTTCCCTTTTATCCTGATACCTTTCTTCTTTTCATTATATCAATAGGGCTTTGTTTTCTGTTTTTATATCTTAATCTTCTTCAAATACATTTTTTGCAGTAAATCAGGACTTCCAAGCAATATTATGTTTACAGCTGATTCAATATCCAAATAAGTATAAAATGTGTTAAGTTTCCACCCAGATTAGCTTTCACTTCAGCCTTATCCTAATAAATTATGCCACTTTTTTGTGAGCACCAAAAGTCAGTTCCAAGCTACAACTTGGAAGCCCCTTTGAACCCTTTCAGAATATAATCTATTAATTTGTAAATTATGGATCAAAATAAGTTAAATAAAAATACAGGCACTAAAAAAGAACACTGCTCATAAACAGTAACAATGATGATGCTACCATCATGTTCTATCGTATCAGCCAAACCAAGCTGTTCAAAAACATGAGATCAACACACTATATTCCTGTAACTAAATGCAAATATGGAGAAGAGAAAGATGTCAAAAATTGTTGAGAAAAATGAGATGTGACTAGCACTAGCGTACTTTAGGGGAATATGCATCACCACTTTTGTCAGCATGAATTCAGAACTGCATTAAGCTTTTGTGAGTCGCTTTGGGCCCAAGTTGGGAGAAAGGCAGCATAGAAGCAAAACAAGACAAAACAAAATAATTATGATGACCAATAAATCTGCCACTGCCTAATTTTTGCAGCATGTTAGAAAATACAAGAATAGGATATTCCGTTTTGCAAAAAAGGAAGACACTGATTTTCATTGAACTGCAGGTGATTTAAATGGAATAGAACATACCTGATAAATCACAGCTTTCGATTCGTTTGAGATCTGCATCCACCCAAAAAAGTTTCCCAAGCTTGTTGTCAATTACTAGGGCGACAGGCCGCAGCAAACCAGTAGTGAAAAGCACTTCTCGTTCTGTGCCATCCAAGGCTGCACGCTCAATCTTTGGGGCTCGTTCTTGCATATTGGTGAAATACATATATCTGATAAAGAGTATGAATAACGACTGGCTCAGTTAACAGGTCTTGTGGGACGAAGATACAAATCTACAACTGTACTCTCATTCTGGACCCTGACATTGATATTGCCAAGTATCACTTTAATGCTCAGCTTAGTTAGCTAATACTTTGCTCTTCCAGAGTTCTTTGATGAACGAAAATCTCATTAATATTAAGAAAAAACGCCTTTGTTTGAGCCTTGGATTATTACTCTGGAGACCAGGGTTAAAATCCCAGCTCGACCATGTAAACCCACTGGGTGACCTTGGGCAAGTCACACTCTCTCAGCCTCACAGGATGGCAATGGCAAACCTCTGAAGAAAGTTGCCAAGAAAACCCTGCAATAGGTTCACCTGAACCTAAATTGGAAATTACTTGTATGTTTGTTTGTTTTTGTTCTTCTTTAAAAATTTTGCATTGGATTTAATACTTTTTTAAGGAGGGGAGGGTACCAGGGATTTTATATGTTCTGTATTTTTAACTTTGTTAGCCGCCCCGATTGTTCTCAGAGGGGCGGGATACAAATAAATTTATTATTATTATTATTATTATTACTTGAAGACACACAACAAACTAATTAAAACTGGCTGTTAGGAATAGGTTAGTTAGGGCATGTCCCTCCCCATTTCTTCTAGAACCTGAGACCATTTGCAGATATTCTGCGGGTCACAGAATATGCTTATAAAATAAGGTCTTTATAATTAATAGACATACTTTTTTAGGGACTAGGGCTTTATATAGCCCAGAAAATGGTCTGTAGGCTGATATGTTCTAAAGCAGTGGTTCCCAGACTTTGGTCTTGAAGATATTTTGGAATAAAAGTTCCAGAATTCCTGACCACTGGCCAAACTGGCTAGGACTTCTGGGAAGTGAGGTACACAACACACGGAGAGTCAAATCCTGAGAACCATTAAGTAGCTAACATTGGTAGTCTTCCATCAAGACTGAAATTACATTTAGCTTTAGGATAAATGTAAAGAGCCTAGAGGTGGGAGGCTGTCTATGGCCTGGAACAGACAGACCTTTGAAGCGCCCTCGTCACATGCGAGGGTTGCCTGGTGGGCGGAGTGCCCACACGCCTGGCAACCCTCATATGTGACGAGGGTGCCGCAGCCGCAGGGGCGCCCACCTGATGCGGCACATAACGGTGATGTTGCAGCAGCGCTACCTCCAAATGGGGCGGTGCAGCTGCGACATCACCATGCCATCTCTGCTGTTTTGTGGCGTTGCAGCGTCGCTGCAAAAAGGAGCCGCTTCCGGGCACTCCTTTTTTGCTCTGCAGCAGCACCACACAATTTGGTTGCTGCGGCACTCCTGCAGAGTAAAGAAAGGCACCGGGGAGGCGCCTCTTTCTGGTGGTGTGTACCCTGCCTATGTGAACTACAGTACTTTGAGGTTCCCAAAGTAAAAAGCAGGGTAAAATTCAGACTGCATACAACATTCCATATACTCACTCCCATCAATGCTTAAAATAAAAAAGATGCTCACCCTCGCTCAGCATTTACTACTATTGCCCTTGGCTTGTCATGATCTCCTCGCAGCACAACCCCAATCTGCTCTCCATTAAGTCTGTGGACATTGACTGTATTTGTGGCTTCACAAGTCCAGTACAAAGTGTGGCTGAAAATATCAATACTCAAGTCATGTGGCTGCTTTTCTGGATTCTGGCTTTGGTTGGGAGTACCCATGACTGTGAATGGCTATAAGGAGAAGGGGGGGAAAGTGACAAAATAAAATACTCATGAGAAAGAACACCACAGAAGATGGCAATGTACTATATAATCAAAACAAAATGAATGAGCCTTACCCTGTGGCAAGTCTAACAAGTAAGACCTGAATCCCCTTGGTAATCCCAGAGAAGATCCATTGATTCAATAGAAGAGAAGTCAACTTTTATGGAAATTGCATTGATTCAATGGGTCCTACTCCAGTTATGATCAGGTGAAGCTAGGTCTAGGGGTGTCACATGATTAAAGCCATATGAAGAAAGATTTAGTGAGTTTGATCAGACTTACTCCCATCCCAGGTAGCAATTTTAACTATTAATTTAGCAACAACTATAGTTACGAAGAGAAAAAGCACACTCCCTCCCCACATATGTGTTTTGGAGGCGGCAATGTCTTAGGCAAGGAATCCTCAGCTTTGAGAAAGAGAAAAAAGGATACCACTTTCTAAGATGAAGTTAACAACCCGAGGTTTTGTTTTTTGTTTTGGCAAGGTTCTTTATGTCGGGGGCGGATACACTGCTGCAAAACACAGCAAATTATACCAAATGATGGAAAAGTCTAATGTGCACATAAACATATTCAAAACACATATGAGAAACATTTTGTTGTTCATTTCTTAATCATCAGCTTGTTTAGATTATTTAATTCATTTGATCTATTCATACCTTGAAACATTTTGATGCAAGCAAACAAGCAATTTTCTAATTAAATAAGAAACCTATCCCATTCCTTGTCCTTTTAGGAAAAGAGCAGAAATGGGAAAATGTAATACTTGTTGATGAATATTAACATTAAAGAAACACTAATTAACACAAGTATTTGGAATCTAAAGTACCAATAATCACCCCACAATTAAACCTGCAAATTTGGACACCAAAATGTCCCAACGAGGTACTTCTTCAAAAGATGAAACTTCTTGGCCTATATTATGCAACAGTCCATGTCATAGCAACCAGTTTCCAATGTAATTTGCACCTAGTAAGGGCCTCTAATGGGAAGTCATTTGGCAATTAACGCCTAGCAGGCATCCCTCAAAGAGCTGGCCAGACACTACAAGGCCTTCCTTTACTACAAACAATAATTCATTATCTGGCAAGAAAATACTATAGACAATTAATCACAGCAGTCCAGATGGCATTTGTTTTTTTAAAAAAAGACTTTACTTGCTTATAGGATATAGAGCTCTTTGCAGCATATTCCTGGATCTATTGGGGGGCAAGGGAGCATATTGGAAGCCTGCATTCAATGTCCAGATTAAAAAAAGATATGATGGTGCAACACTATTTAGCTCAGAACAAATTGAAGGAAAAGGTACAGGGAACGGCCTTACTGAACATCAACAGTTGCCACTATGACACTGCAGACATCGCAGGTTTAATAACTTGGAACCCTGGGAACAAAACACAGGATTGTGTGCTGTCTTTCTGTAATCTCTCCCAAGAACTTGGATACAGAGGTGGCACACTCCAAACAAGGAACTCTCGTCTTACCATTGCTCACTGCCCATTCTGAACTATCATTACTTCAAGGCACTTTTCATATAGACAAATGCATTTGTATCTGGCTTGGGTAGGGGTGGGGAGGCACTGCATGTGTGCACCAACCTTTTTTGCGGTTCTCTCATTTTTAAAAAATTGACACTATATTTTGCTAGCAACACAGCACACATATATAGAAATATAATTTGGTTTGCAACAAGCAACAGTTCCCCTTTGTGTCCAAATACAGGAATCTGTCTTGGTTTCCATATTCCTGTATTTGAAATGTGGACGCTGCATTCTGTTGCAAACTGCATATACAGTCAGCCCTTCTTATACATGGATTTTTTATACATGGGTTCAAGCACCCACAGTTTGAAAAATGTTTTAAAAAGTATAAATTTCAAATATCAAATCTTGATTTTCCATTTTTATAAGGGATACCATTTTGCTATGTCATTATATTTAATGGGACTTGAGCATACACGGATTTTGTTATCCTTGGGGGATCTTGGAACCAAACCCCAACGTATGACAAGGGTCCACTGTAGAAACTTTTCATTGCCTCCACTTGTACACAAAAGGGAGAATTGAGTCTAGGCTCCTTGTTGAAATGACAAACCGTAAATCTGAGTGAGGCTTAGATTGACACTCATAATATAACAGGACCACCAAACTATAACGCAGGATTTCCTACACACTTAGGAGATCTTTATGATAGAGGGGAAAAAAAATACATTTAACCTCCACACCTGATACCAAACAAAATGATGGGGAATTTATGAGCTTTCAAACTTACAGAATATAAGTAGCAATTGAGATGTGGAGGCAGAGCAGTCAAGCAATCTGTGAAGGACTATCAGTTAAGTATACAACTAAAATCAATTTATATACAGAATGTTAGGATTTCAGTTCAAAACAAAACTAATAATGAAAATGGAGGACACAGGGAGAGAAGAAATTGGGCTGCTCAAAGTTCTACAGCTGTGGTATGCTATATATGCTTTGAGTTTTAAAAACTCTCCTGAACTCTAAAAGGGTATTTTAGAATGTGAAAAAGCATCTTTCTTTTTTCTGCTCTCTAGAACAATGTGGCACTCCACTATAAAAAGGTCTGGCTTGAGACCACCAGCCTCTATCACATCAGGAGAAGACAGAACTTGGAAAGTTACATTTTGAAAGTAACTTATAGCCATTATGGTGTTTGAAAAAGTAACAACTTGTTGTTACATGTTGTGGTGATTAAGAGTTAACTTGTGCCAGACTTTACTTCCTGTTACCTTATTTTTTTTAAAAAAAGCTTATGAGTGATATGTGGTGGCATAAGCCTTGGAATTTTCCTATCAAAATGTCTCAAAAATATGGTAGGATAATCTTTAGAAATAACTGGAATCTATTATTCAACACCAGTAATGTCACTATCTCTTGTTAAATTATGTTTTATCCCCTCTTTATAAAAAAGAGCCTAACATGACAGGTAATTACACTGCTTATAACTCAGTACTTCCAATTCTGGGAGAACGTCTTGGATGGAGAAAGTGAAAAACTTTCACCATTTCTTTTTCCATTTCTTAAACTCCTAACCACCCAAGAAGCTTGAGCAGCACTGCCTTTGGTTTCAAATTCTGAACACTCCATTTTGGGGGCAGATCTCTCTTGAATAACATGTTTTTAACAAAACACATACCAACGATTTACCAAAGTTTTATAGAAACATGCTACAATTAAAAAAAAAAAACTTGCCTGAGTGCCATCATCTTTGGCTCTTTTAATAATATTTTGACGTCCATCGATCCAGTAGATCAATTTATCCAAGGGATCATAATCTATAGCCTTGACATTTCTTAGACCATGAATGGGAAGGATGACGTCTGGACTCTGCTGGTCATCTGGTATCATCCGGCTTATTGCAGACTTCTGGCTGAACAGTAAGAAGCTGCTGGGTGCTAGAAGACAGAAAGCATGACACATCACCACTTACAAATATATGGATCTTGGTAGAATAGATTAACCACACAAAAATATACATGTTTACTTTCAGCTAAATCCTATTTAGTTCAACGGCCATTCTTCCCAGTTACAGGGACTGCTGCCTTACTGAGGAGGAAAACCTGCACATTTGTCACATAGGGAGGGCAAATAGATGCAAATATGAAGAAACATTTTTAAAACAAGTTTGCAAGTTTTACTATTGGTGTTGACCTATTAAACAATACAAAACCACTGAAGTAGTTCAGGAAGATATTTTCATCTAGGCCTTAAATATCAGTCTACAGCAGAAAAGGTAAAAATATATGTGGTTTTTTTTATAAAAAAAACACCTGTGATACAGATCATAATGCAATGTGATTATTTATTTTTAAAAAACTCTTTTTCCAAACCCACAACTGTGCGTAGAAGGTAGCTATCCCAAAAATTAATTAAAATTATTAATATTTATTAATTTATTTTGAGAATGTGAATCATATTTTTCAAACAAAATCCCAGAGTGATTTACACAAAAATACAACTAACTTTTACCCAACTAACATAACATTTTCCAAACCTAGGGTGCAAACTTTAAACACAGTGGTGTTGTTCAGTGTCTATAATTATCCAGTGAGGCTTATATAAGGAATCCACACAAGCTTGATCAAAACTCAGCACTGACCAGCTGCAACACTGTATGTCTAGCTCTCCCTGGGACCAAACCTTCAATCATTGCTATCCTGACTCCAAGTTCTAGACCTCTGGGGAAGATATCCCAATGGATCCTGAGTGGAGCAATCTCCTCTTTACCCCTATTCCTACTGTTCAGGTGCTTCCCATCTGAGAACAAAGGAAGAGGGGGTTGCTATTCTGTCTCATTACTTCTGCCACTACTCACTTTGAGTGTATACACAATGTAGAATTAAAGCAGTTTGAGACCACTTTAACTGCCATGATTCTATCCTACAGAATCCAGGGATTTATAGTATGGGCAGGTATTCAGCCTGGTTCGTCAGAGTGCTCTGGTGCCTCACCAATCTCAGGATTCTGCAGGACAGAATCATGGCAGTCAAAGTGATCTCAAATTGCTTTCATTCTGCAATGTGCATATACCCTTTGTTAGAGGCAAGAAATGAACAGGTATGGCAGGAATCTCCAGACAGCATGGACAGAGACTGTCAGAGTTGCCCACCCACCATGGCCAATGGTAGTTGTTTCCCAGGTTCTCATAGAAAGTAGAAGGACAGAGAGCTAGAATGCTCTATGGCCTATACAGAGAGGATCTATTAAATGGCTGTTGACAAATTATGCCAACCACTGGTGATAGCCCTGTATGTTAACCAACTATGTAGATTTTTTAAAGAAAACAAAGAAATATCATTCTTTAGGTTTTCCATTTTTTCTATGCCAAAAATTAGAAGGAATTGTTCCTTTCTGTAGGTAATCATTTAACAAAAATAATATTAAAACCTGCCACCTTTACTTTAATCAGAGAAGCCTCTAAAACTTCGTTTCATGTTTAAATTCTGATGATATTAAAATTAATACAGCTTTATTTTCTCTTTGTTTGATGGTTTAAGGCTCACATGAAAAAATTATGCTGAAGTCATCACAAATATCAAATCAGGTTTTTTGAAACAGCTGTGACTAATCCAATAGTTGTTGCAGCCTGATTAACACAGCTACGTTACAATAAAATTGTGTCCTTCAAATGTTGTTGGACTGCAATGCCCATTATCCCTCACTATTTGTGCATTGTGAAAGTTACAATGAAATATCTGGTGGGCTTCTCCCCACTTTTCTAAGTAACACAACTATTAAAAAGCTTGCATGTGGAATCTCTTTGTCCCAAGAGACAAAGGAATCTTTCTCTTTATCTTTAGTCTGTGCCAGAATCTGAACTCTTTCTTTTTAAACAAGCTTTTGATTTTGCTGGCATTTAGTTTTACTGACTGTTAGCCTTAGTTATCTGGATCCCACTTTGTATTGCTGCCTTTTGTCTTTAATTGCGTGTGGTACTTATTTGGTTGTTGACAGAAATGTTGTTGACTATATTTTTGCATTGGTTTATACTTGATTAACTATTTTGAATGCTTTCTTGTGACGAGGGACAGTAGGATATATCTATATATCTGTATTGTAAACAAATAAATAAATAAATTTTTCGAATTTAGTGGTGAAAGAGAAAGCTGTTGGGGAAGAAGAATATTCTACATGTTAGATCACCTTAGCAATATATTTACTGGGCAAGTATACAGAAATCCTGACATATTGCCATAAACATCCAGGTTGCTATCATTTGTAATGCACTGACTGATTACTGTTTCTGAAGCACCTCTTTTTCTTTTCTTGTCTTCCCACTAAGGGCAGCCTGGACTCCAGGGAAAATAATCTTAAACTCCTGATTGCTTTGCAGGGTGGAGGATGAAGGAACTACCCGTGTCCCACTACAGATGATTGGAGATGGTGGGAGGAAAGAAGAGGTCAGCTCAACTGCTCTAGAACACAAACCAAGTAGCTTCTGTTTCCCAAGTACCTTCCCAAAGCATGGAAATACACATACACAAAGGCATGGCAAAAGGTTTGTGTGTGGGAGGGTAAACAGGCAAAATGAGGGTGTTGTCCCTATAAGAATTCTGTATCATCCAAATGAAAATTTCCTTCAGTCTTCCAATTACTAGCAGGGCAGAGAGTGAGAAACTGAAACATGCAAAACCTGAAACTTTGCCTACCACTTTTTCTTTGGATGCTTAAATTCCATTTCTAAATGATCAACTGAAGTTTTAAGGTAAGAAATGTTAGAAATTTAGGATGAAGGAAAATTTGTTGGAGGGAGGAGTAAAATTATTACGGGGGCAATGCCCTCACCCCACCCTGTATGTGTGTGTATTCTTATTCTCATTGCTTTGCTCTATATGTATTCATCCAGACCTTTCTTTAGATGGAAGTGGCTAAAATGGAGAAGGGGAATAAGGCACACTCTCAAGATAGCTTATTCTCCAACTGGTACTTTACTTCTGATATCATCATCATTATATTCATTTGTATCCCACTCTTTTCCCAAAACTGGGACCCAGAGTGGCAATGATAGCAATGAATGTAGATCAGTTCCAGATTTCCACCCCTTTCCCACATGCACACACAGATATGAAAACCTAGGCCTTAAAAGGCATGCCACAAGCAAAGAGGTGTAAATAAAGATAAAGACATACAAGTACAGTTCCGACTGTTGGCCTCCAAGGTATAGTGAGATGCACAGCCACATCTGTAGCCATTTGGTATAGCTAAACACAACTGTCCACAGTGGCCATTGTTTTGCACACATTCATTGAAGCCATCCTGTCGTGATGAATGGAAAACCAATATATCCATCACAAAATCCAGATGCCCCTGGATCAGTGTCCGGTTCATCCCATTTGTCTTGTCAGCTCTTTCAATACTGTGAAGGTTCCAATCTGTCCAGTAAATGAAGTTGCTGTATTGAGTTAATCCAAAGGGGTGTGGTAGATCATCAGCTATTATTTCCCTCTCTTGCCCTGAAAAACACATGACCATTTTTAATAAAGACAGTGAATGACTAATTAAATAATACAGCAACTTGATAACCAAATGATAAAAGATTAACTACAGATGGCAAAATAACTTTCTTTGTTTTTAAAACTCAGCATGTCTAATTTGATCACACAAGGATTCCAAATTGTTACTAATTATTTTTAATTGCTATGGATACTGATTACCCCTTACTGCTATTCTTCTGTCCCATCCCACCCTGCTTTTTGGAGGAAGCTCACACTCTTTGTTGGATTTTTTTAAAATAAGCAACACTGGACTAGGCTGGACAAATACTGGTAAATAATGATAATATATAGCAAAGCACACAATCCTTCCTTGAATATCCCTGCCAAGTGCCTTGGGGCTTGTTTACACAATTAAAATACTCCTCATTCCAATCGAAGAGACTCTGATCCAGCCACATACCATTGGGAAGAATTTAGCCTTTTTGTGGGGGCAGTCCCCCAAAACTCTATAAAAAGAATTTGCAGTTTAAGCAGAGTATCCGTAAGATTTCACATTACTGAATATGTGGCTGTCTGTCTGCTTCACATGGATTTGATTGCTGCACATTTGTCACATAGGGAGGGCAAATAGATGCAAATTTGCACAGGAAGTGACAACAATGAAGTGTTGATGTAAATATGTGAAACTCTACAACAATTCATATACAGCCGTCCCTTCCCTTATGCGGGGATCCGTTCCGGACCCCCCTCTCCGCTGTGTAAGGGAAATTCCATGTATGCCTGAGCTCCATTAAAAACAATGGGGCTCGTGCCTGTGGTGGCGTGCCATGGGCGCATGTGCCATTATGTCAGCTGGGTGTACTGGAACCCACGAGACAATGAACAAAGGGCTCCTCCTCCTCCTCCTCCCCCCACTCCCTATTTCCCGCTTTTGGGTGCTGTGGTGGTTGTGTTCTGAAACCTCCCTACAGAGTTGTCTTTTTCCCTGGAAAAACAAACAGAAGACGTGGAGGGAGGAGAAAAGATTGTTAGACTGAAATTTCCATCAGCACAAGCCAGCAGGATAAGGGATAATGGGAGCTGTAATAATAACAACAACAACAACAACAACAATATATGCCGCTTTGATTGCTTGGCAAAAAGCGGGATAGAAATAAATGTATTATTATTATTATTATTTATTTTTATTATTAAAATGAGAATCAAAACCTGAAATTTTTGGACGGAACATACAGAATTCCCAGATTAAGAGCTTTCTGCCACTCCAATCAGACAGAACGTATTTGTATATCACAGTTGGTAAATTTAAGGCACGTTACCTAGCATATTGGAAGACTGAATCATGCTTGTGTCCAGATCAGTCCAGTACAGTCTCTGATCTTCATAATCAATTGTAAGATCATTAGCACGACCCAATTTATCTACGAGGGTTATGCTGTTTGACCCATCCATGTAGGCTCGAACAATTTTTGGTTTGCCTCCCCATTCTGTCCAGTACATGTACCTGCAATTAAAAATGAAACAAAACTGAGAACAGATACAGTGGTACCTCGGGTTACGAAATTAATTCGTTCCGCGGCTAATTTCGTAACCCGAAAAACCTTCGTAAGCCGAATTGCCATAGGCGCTAATGGAAAAATAGCTCTCTGCTGCCCTCCGGTGGCGGAAAATAGCGCCGAGGTTTTTTCGTAACCCGAAAAAACCTTCGTAAGCCGAAACAATAAATCCCTATGGGATTTTTTCGTAACCCGAAAAATTCGTAACCTGGGTAATTCGTATCCCGGGGTACCACTGTACTGATTTTCTATTTTTGCCAAATCGAGCCAATGCAATTGGCTCTTTAGTTACATGATCCCAGAAGCATAAAACCATGTTGACTACATGTAGTTGCATATTTTTCAGTAATCTGGACACCAAACTGACACTGGTACAATGAAAGTATATGTCATTGTGTAACTGTATCTCCATATAAAATTCAGATATTAGTACAATCTTTCATTTCATACTAGGTATCTGTCAACTGCTACAGGTAGCTGGGCAAAATACAATTCGCGAAGAGGTGTATGGTCTTCAACGCTGCCCTATTTGATTGGCCCGCCCCTTTTTGTGCCGAACAGATTTGTCTCTCCTGGAAACCTTTATAAACAGCAATCTACCTTTTAAATAGGCCACTGGACCTCCTTGCACTAACAAAACAATGGGGGGGCGGGGAGAAGAGTTTCAAAGCCAAAAAAAAGATTGCTGGCTATTGCCATTTTCCCTGCCCCCCAATTTTTGGCATTTTTGCAATCCCTATGACCCCTGAGCATCCTAGAGACAGAATGCTGGTCCCCAGGCCCACCAAAATTGCCCACCTCTGCTCTAGAGCCATCCATTCCATTCTTCATACCCAGGTGGGATTAATTTCATTTCATATCCTTTCCCGTGTATAAAACTTACTCCATCAAGGCATTTTTTTTAAAAAAGGGACATTGGCTCTTACCTGTGATATGTCCATTTCCAGTAGATAAGAGCCCCACATCCTGTAGTTTGGGTTATGCTCCCCCCACTCATTCACATACTTATACCTTTATTATGCTTATCTAGGAGTGACAAGGAACAAAAACTCCTTTTATATTTAGGGGTAACAAAACGTCTGACAAATCACAGACTAGGTTTTACACAAAGGAAAGTATATGATATGAACTACAAAACAGGGGCTGAGTATTAGCAGTGAGGTTAGACATTAATACTGGTAAATGTATCTGGAGGCATTTCTCTTTCTCTTTTTTCACATATACAACACAGACACAGACATATTATCTGTCAAAATAGTCAAAACAAAGAGCTCATTCAAAAAGCCAATTCAAAAGCTCATTCTAAAAGTCTAGAATGCATGATAGTGTAATATTTATAGATCACTTCCATACTCCCTGATGAGATTACACTAGGAAATTACATAGTTTAACTAAATAAGGAATGTAAACAATTTAGAAAGATACATCTAGTAAGATATACAGAATTACTGACAGAAAGGCTAGTTTTCAGCAGACATTCAGCTTCTTTTGGCTCTAGAGAAGCTGAAAGAGCAAACTTGCTTTACTGACTTTAGATATCTTTTGTAGGCAGGCTCCTCCTCCTTCTGGCCATGTGACAATAGGAAGATTTTCAAAGTCCAGGAAATTTAAAGTCCATTTGCATCTCAACAGGGACCCCACTTTTGAAATCCAATATGTCTCCATTCCAGTGGGGTCACAGACCTCTTTGTAGGCAAAAGATATCCTCCCCATCATAACACCTTTACTAAGGACTGAAACATGCAGGCATCTGACTAACATCTCCAATTGGTTTTCCCCCCCTCCTATTTGGTATGTAACATCTTGCCTGATGAAGAAGCCCATGGAGCTTTGAAAGCTTACAACAAGTATATTGTGCATTTTGGCCGGCCAATAAAGGTATCACAGATGGACTTTTGTTTGTACTCACAAATACAGTTCTGGTATATACTACGCTACTTGTATTCCAAAATCCAAATCCAAAATACTCAAAAAGTGAAGCATTGTCATGTCAGTGCTCAAAAACCTTTTGAGGGTTTCCAGACTTCTGCACTGGAAAGGCTAAATCTGTACTATAGACCGTCATAGGGTCTTAATAATTTATCATCTTGCTGTAAAGTGATTTACAATCTCAGTGAAGGAGTAGTGGTATAGAAATATTTTGAAAAAAATGAAACAATTAGAACAGTGTTCTGGCTTCAACTATTTCTAATAACAAATGTGGGGAGATATACAGTATCATCTCTCAATAGGCTGTTCTAATGAGCAGCAATCAAACTGCTGTTGGTTTTCCTTTCAAAAAAGAACAAAAAACACTTGCTAGCCTGGAACTGGGATGTGTAACTTTCAACTCTAAAATATGTTTTTAGCAGACCTTGGAAATCTGACTTTTTGGTAGTGATGTTTAGCTAGTGGATTCTGAGAGTTGTAGTTCAGGAAATAATGTGTTCAAACCCTAACTTCCAGCATAACATCTGTGCAGAACTCACTGTGTGTGATTCATATAATGAGACTTTGAGGTAATAGGAAAAAAAATCTTCCTTACCCTTTAGATGGGTCAAGAGCTAAAGATCTTGGGTTATCCAAATCTTTCCACACAAGAACTTGCCGATATAAACCATCCAGGCGTGCCACTTCAATTCTATTGGTTCCAGTATCTGCCCAATAAAGGTTTTTCCCCATCCAATCTACAGCCATTCCTTCAGGGTAATCCAACCCAAATTCAATAACATGCTCAACTGCACTTCCATTCATGAAAGCTCGGCTTATTGTCTACAAAACAGTTTTGTTGAAATATTATTAGACTTAGCTTTCTGCAAAAAGAGGTGGTCTTAAATAATAATTTGCAACTTATTAAAATATGAATAACAATAATAAATCTTAACATCTTATAAACCGTCTCTGGAATATTTCAAATAGTAATGAAATAAATTACGTATTCAACAACTGAGGTACAGAAATTTTAAAAATACGTATAGGTGTAGAATAGCTGAATGTAACAGTTACATTTCCAAGGGTACACAAGGGAAGATCATAGTCTTTATGAAAAGATGGTAGGAAGCACTATAAGAAAGCAATGGCCTGTTAACAGACGCCAAAATAAAGCTTGCTTCAAGTCACAGATGGAAGGTATGGTGTTTCAATGATCATGGTGGTCCTAAGAGTCCAGAAGTAGCACCAAGCCACTCGTCCAGACATGGAACGTGGCTTTTGGTGTGGCTCTGGACTTTAGGATGATGCATCATTGAAACGCCCCTACCTCCACTGTGCTCAAAGCAGCTTTATTTTGGCTGTCTGTAACAGGCCAATGATTTTCAATTCACCTCCTTAAGGTGAAAAACTACAAAGTAATACAAAACAACTTTGTTAGTGTAAATAATATTGTAATATATTGTAATTTCTAAACTGTCTCAATTAAAAAGAAGAAAAAAGAAAGACAGAAATATTATTAGATCTCAAGAATACAAATGGTTTATCATAGGACTTCAAGAACACAGACGAAACACACACACACACACACACACACTGCCTATTTTTCCCTGTTGAGTAATAATGAGTAAACCACTGATTACTTAATTTTATCAGTGGTTACTCATTATTACTCAACAGGGAAAATATGTTTAAGAGGGAAAATCCATAGAACTACTAAATATACACATACTCAATATTTCAAATACTGTAGATATTTCAGATGAAACCATAATAACAGACAGTATTATGTGCACCTTACTATTTATGCCTTTTGAGTTCAGTATATAAATGAAAGCCAGTGTAGTGTAGTAGGTTATATCCCTAGCTCAGTCATGGAAACCCACTGGGTGACCTTGGACAAGTCATGTGCTCTCAGCCCCAGAAAATCCTGTGATAGATACACCTTGGAGTTGCCATAAGCTGGAAATGATTTGAAGACACACAGCAACAACTTACTTGTTTTGTTCACCAAAGAGAATACATTTGTTGTATAACAACATATTCATCACCAAACTATTGCCCTGAAAGCAGTTACCGCAAAACTAGATGTATATAGTAGGCTAGGAAAACAATATGTTAATGAGTACCTTTAAACTAATATCTGTCCAATAAATTCTGCTGTCAGACACGTCAAAATCTAGAGCAGAGGCTTCCTTGACACCAGTAAGAGGAATAGCTACATCATTATTATTTGTTTCCAGAGAAATCCTATGAATGGCTGTTCTGCTGGTAAAAACAAGAAAGGCTTCTGGAATGATACAAGTCTTCATATCACTAAGTAACTCCAATCCGATAGGACAAGCACATCTGCACTCCTGTGGTGTGAAGAAACACAGGTGACTGCAACCGCCATTATTCTCAGCACACGGATTTGTTCCTGGAAAGCAAAAATATTATTTGAAGGGGAGAGAAAATACTGCTGGAACGTAACTGTAATTGATATGGGCTACAAACATGAATTGTGGGGAGGGGAGAGGGCCAGAGGTATGCTCTTATTCATATTTGATTATTTTCATTTTCCACAACGAAAGTATACAGCTGTAGAAGGTGTATGTGCTCTAGCTTCTAGCACTTTTTTTGAAATCAAAGTCTTCACTAGTGGAGCAAAGTAAAATCCTTATACTACTTCTGATACTATAGCAGTGAGAATTTGCTGGACTTAATCCTCATCCACACTGCCATCTCCTTTTCTTTATGTTTTGTGTATTTTTGACTGTAAGCCTGGGGGCAGGGAATTGGCAAATTAACAACTGTAAGTTGCTCTGAAAGCTTTTTTGGCTGAAAGGTAGAATATAGATGCTCTAAATAAATAAATAAATAAATAATAAAATACTTCCCTAAAATTCAAGTATATCTTCAATATCGAAATTAATGTTACAAGTTAGGGATTGCAAAACTGTTTCACCTGCTGAAGGGTAATAGATTCCAGACCCAAAGGAGGATGATAAAAACCTTTATAGAGAGGTAGGCCAAGGTTTGAATATGAATCTGCTTGGCTTTTCTGCACTTGACAAATATAGTACTGTACAGTAAATTGTGTCTAGCAATTCAGAGAGAGAGAGAGGAGGACAGGAGCCAAAAGAAATTCTAGCAACGGTATAAGCAGAGCGAAATGGTAAGGTGGTAGATAGTATATATAATATAGCACAGATGGTAAGTATACTGTAGTACAGTAAACTGTGTTTAGCAGTTCAAAGAGAGATAGAAGGCCTGGACCCCAAAGAAATTCAAACTATAGGCACAGCAGAATGGTAAGGTGGCAGACTCCAGGGAATAGCTTACCAACTTCTGAAGGGGGTTGGAAAAAAGAGTGGGATAGAATATCTTCATGAAAACTAACACAAGTTAATGGAATTCACTGAAACGTTTTGATTTACAGAGTGAAAGAATTTTACAGAGTGAAAGAATTTGACCATATAATCTCTGCTGCCCATTTCCACACAGTGATATTAAGAGGGCATCAAACTAAAAAAATGCATGATTTTATGCAATATTTGCATTTACCACTGAATAAAAAGAGAAAATCCTGTAGCCAATATATTCCTGAGTTTGAGTTTGTGCAGTATTAAGTTAAAATTGTCCTACAGTGTTAAGATAGTGTAGTAGATGTACATGTTCAGTGTTTTAAGAAGAAGAATATCCCATCATTTGTTTTCCTTTGGTTTGTAAATCAGCCTCCTAGCTTCTGCTCTTCCCCATCTGTCTGCTGCCTAAAGAGAGAAGGTTCTATAGAATACACTGATTGAGCTACTATAAAGGCAGTGACAGTGATCTATAGTTGATATAGCATGCTGGTTAAAACCAGGGCTAGCTTTTGTGGTGGTGATGGTGAAGTGAGCAGAGAGGAAGCCATGCGAACTGCTTAAAGGGAGGGATGGTGCTTTTACAGGTGCAAGAACTGGGAGAAACATAAGCTCAGTTAAGTCAAGTCAGAAGGCAGCTTTCATCTATGTACAACACAGTGCTTTCTATCAGCAGACATGAAGGGTATGAATGATCGCTCTTTTCAGACATCATAATTAAACTGAAAGCCTCTCTAGACATAAAATAGGTCAAAAGAACATAATGAGATCTGCAGCTAATAATGTGTTTCTTTTACATTAAGAGGCAATAAAGGCATTACAAGTGGGTATGTATTGTGGCCTTTTCAATACATCTCTAAAAATTACACTTGTTTCTCATTTGCAAGAATGCATCACAAATTACTCATTTTTGCCAATAAAATAACCTCTACCACACAGAAAAAAATAGGTATGCATCAACACTATTTTGAATCCCTCCAAGAAAAATTGGGGGGGGGGGGATATCCTATTAAAACCACCACTTTGTGTAATCATTTAGAAACACTAGACCAGACGGCTCTTTCCTCCATGGTTTTCTATGAATAGGCTGCCATTAGAGTATTAACAACTAGAATGGAAAAGTGGAGTTTCATAGTGTAGGCAGAGCATACAAAAATAAAAATAAAAACTTTTTGGGATTGCAACTTTCACAATCCCCCAACCACCATATTAAATGGCCATGCTGCACCTGTAGCCCAAAACAATAACATTTCACATTTTAATTTTGAAATTTTAAGGGAGACCCTACCAAAATCTGTCACAAAATTTTATGTGATTATTTCTCCCTCCAAACATCTCAAAAAGAGACATGGTCCAAGATCATGGGGCATCTTTACCTCCAATGCTATTTAGTGAGTTCAGAGT
>NC_056522.1:262113023-262161270 GCF_019175285.1 Sceloporus undulatus
AAAGGGAAAACATGAACTAGCCTTCCACAGATCTTGGACAATTTTTATCCTCAAATCTACTGCAGAGAATGAATCAGGACATGGTTAAGAAAAACTGGTAGCATAAGAAAGCTCTCTTCCCAAGGTCCCTTTGGTTGACAGTCAAGGATCATGCAGTAGGGTTTTTCATTACTCTCAGCTGATCAATATAAGTGTCACTTCCTACTTAGCAGCTTATGAAACATTCCAAAGGGAAAACATGAACTAGCCTTCCACAGATCTTGGACAATTTTTATCCTCAAATCTACTGCAGAGAATGAATCAGGACATGGTTAAGAAAAACTGGTAGCATAAGAAAGCTCTCTTCCCAAGGTCCCTTTGGTTGACAGTCAAGGATCATGCAGTAGGGTTTTTCATTACTCTCAGCTGATCAATATAAGTGTCACTTCCTACTTAGCAGCTTATGAAACATTCCAGTCAATGGCGATTGCAATTATGGGAGAATAGGCTATCCCTTTTATTGCAAAAATGTCATTTGGGAACATAATGTTGCAACTGAATTTTTTTAAAACTTACCAACAGCTTTGGTGACACTTGCTGCTTTAAGGCCCATCAGGTCTGGCAATTGATCAATGATAATGTCCCTACTTGCCCTTATTTTGTGAACTCTTTCAATGCTTCGTCTCTGCCAGTCTGTCCAGTAGATGTAATCTCCCAGCAATGTAAATCCAAATATATGGGGAAGTTTATCTTCTATGAGAGTTTTTCTCATGGTTCCATCCAGATTTACTACCTGAAAAAGCAACAAGAAAATATAAAATAGTTCAATTACAAAGTCTGATAATTCCATGCTAAAAATTGCTTGTGGGATGAGATCAGGAGCCATCTAGTACAGGTTCTGGTTTCTAATTACAGGAAACTAAATTGGACATGAAGAGATTCTTTTTAATATGTGCTACTAAGTGATATACTGCCTTTATTAATTGATGTTCTATTTAACTAAGAACAGCTTGTATACATACAATCTTTAAAGTATTGCATAAATTTATGTCATGCTTATGGTATCTTTGGATGGGGGGAAGCAATTCTAAAATGATCACAAAAAGTATCAAATACAATGTAAATGATAATTTTTAAAAATATATATATAGAAATGGTAGTAACAAACAAAAGGCAGATTTAAGATTGCAGCCACAGTCTAACATTTGGGCTGCATCCATGCTTGAAATAATGCAGTTTGACACCACTTTAACTACCATGGCTCAATGCTACGGAATTATGAGACATTTCTGTGAGACATTTTAGCCTTCTTTGTCAGAGAGCTCTGGCAGCACAACAAGCTACAAATCCCAGGATTCCATAGCCACGGTAGTTAAAGTGGTATCAACCTGGATTATTTCTGCAGTGCAGATGCAGCCTTTATTAGCACTACAGTTGGCCCTCTGTTTTCACAGGGGTTCTGTTCTGGACACCCCCCCCACACATCCCCGTGAAAATGGAGGCCCACACACATTCAAGCCTCATAGGCTTGAATGGGGCATGCTCTTGGAAATAGTGGAGTCTGCCCCTCCGAGGATTATTTGAGGGTGCAGATCCCACATCCGTGAGTTAGGATGGGTGACTGTACTCCTTTGTGACATTTCTTACAATAAGTGATGTTCCATTTCCTTCTAGGCTTTTCATGCTCAATGCTGCTAGGATCTCTGCACAGCTGGAATGTTCACGAACAGTCCATAAACATCTCAGCAGCAGAGACAGACAGGTTTCATTTCAATATACAAAATGTAGTGAAGGCTAGCCTCTTGGAAAATGTGTGTGTGTGTGTTTTAAATGCAGTCTATTGTTTACTGTTTTTCTGTCTCTCTCTCTCTCTCTCTCTTTCTCTGTCTCCCTCCCTCAATCCGGTTTAGGGTAAATTTGTACCTATTTTTCCCTGGCAAATATACTCTTCTATGCTTGTATGTGACACTTCTTTTGATGCTATGGTCTATGTCCACAGTTATATCCTTAAAAAATTATTCAATGGTAGCTGTGCATTCGAAAGAAATTTATATATCTATTACCAGTAAGGAGTTATCCGTAAGATAATTCCTAACTACACCATCAGCTGCTGTCAACAGTCCATAATATGCATGTGCTAGATTACTTAGTAAAACTGCATGTTAAAACAGGAGCACGGATCAAGTAGCCAGTAGTTAGGTTTTCTGCAAGTAAGATATATCAAATCCATTAATGACACTTTGAAACCATGTGTCACAGCAGTGATATATGAGAAGAGTTTGAGCTTATCAGTTCTTTCAAGAATCACTATTATATTTCACTCTCACATACAGCACTTATTTAAGGTGCACAAAGTTAAGACTGTAAGAAAAAAATATTGTTGAAATAATCTGGTCATAATGTACTACCCCCAAGGCAGGGATAAGGAATTTATGGCTCTGCACATTTGGTTGGACCGTAACTCCCATAATCTTTTACTGCTGACAGTGCTGGCTAGGGCTGATGCAAGCTGCACTACACCAACATCTGAAGGGTGACATAGCCCTCCACCCCTGGCCTAAGATACAAGTCAAGCACTGCCCGTTAAAGCAGGAGTACATCTTTACTTGGGTTAATGGACTTAAGACAAAGATCTATCAAACAATATTGCCAGCTCATTGCCTTGGACAAGTAACAATTTCCTCTGTGTGAACAGTTTGACAGTTCCATCACTGAAATTGCCCTGTGGTACACTATGTGCCTCAAGATACATAAACATTGTGGTCTGGCAAATGTCTAACACATATCATCCAAACAAAGTGTTCAATTTCTTTTCATATGAGAAAAATATACTGTTTTAAAAAGCAGGATATTTTAAAATATACTATTTTACTGTTTTAAAAAGCTATCTGAATATGATTATGCATTATATTATTCTTCTTAATTCTTAGTATTAGTATTATTTAAAGGATGGGTTGCCATTGTAAAAGCTGGAAAAGCCCAAAGAGGAACACTACTGAAGGAATACTACTTTCTTTATAACTCCCTTACCCATGGGAGTGCACTGTTCCGTGAGTCGCTGGTTGGGTCCTCTCCTCTGTACTACTCAAGTTTTACTCGAATCCTACACTGGGGCAAAGTGGCTCGTCTCCTTATTGTTTGAACTGTCTCTGTCCAGCATTAGCCAATGGTGATAGGATAGGATTTACAATCTAACCATTTCTGGGGCCCACAGCTGCCGACCCAGTCCATTACTAATAAGGTAACTGGAGTACAGGGATAACTATGAATAATAATAATAATAATAATAATAATAATAATAATAATACTTTATTTATAGCCTGCCCAATCACAAGGAATCACAAGGGTATCATCAGCTTGGTGGTGACATACCTCTCCACTCACCATTGCTATGGTTGGCTAACCTGAAAATCTAGATACTCACTACAGTTAATACAGAAATGATGTGACTGGGTGGTTCATCTGGACTTAGAAAGTTCAGGCTATTCTTGTTAGTGCTGCTGTCCCTCTGAAAACCAATCCACCTGAAAGCACTAAGAGAGCTAACCAAGTAGACTTGGGATACAAAGTTTTTTCCATTAAGTGTGGCTTATGTGTCACCTAATACCATGCCAGCATAGAGATTTTATGCCCTGGTAAAATCTTGTTCAGATTATTTCATTTTACTTATAATTTACAAATATATTAAGGTTCTTTAAAACAACTTGATTGAATCTGCATCCCACCTTTCTCGAACCCCCCCCAAACATTAACAATAATACACAAATACATGGTAAATACTTTTTATGGGAATCTCTCTTAGCTTTGTCCACCAGTATTGTCTGTTTACCAGCAAGTGAGACCTGGGCTTCCCCTCTCCCATTTTAGCCCCTTAATTTCTGTGCAATATTCAGCAGTCAGGATCATTTTTTCAGACAGTTGCTTTGATCATATTACCCCCTTGCTATTATCTTGCACTAGCTACTCATTTCTTTTAGAATCTGCTATAAACTTCTTATTTTAACTTTTAAAGCTCTTCACGGATTGGCTCTGTGTGTCAGTGCTCATCTCGCCGTACCACTCCTGTGAACATTAAGATCTTGTCATTCTGGTCTCTTGACTCAACTGAGGTTTTCCACTTCCTCTGCTTGAATCCACCCCTTCTCTCGAGCTGCTCCCCACACCGAAAATCTCCTCCCTATACAACTAAGAAGTATCACCTCCTTGTCCAATTTTAAAGCTGAGTTGAAGACAGTTTTGTTTAGGGAGGTGTTCCAAACCACCACCTGATTAGCTGGCTGTTAATCTGCTTCAATGTTTGTGTTTTTGCAGTATTTTAGCTAGTTTTTTATAAGATGTTTTTAACATTATGATTTTGTTTGTTCTTAGATTGTACGCTGTTTGGCAGAATTTACTCTTACTTAGATTTTTGATCTTTGTTATGTAAAGCACTGCTTTCTACAGCTCTGTATAAATAAACGCTAATAATAATAATAATAATGGATGTGAGGAGGTGGAGTTGCAGTGGTCTATCAAAATTCCTTCCTTGATCAGATGTTCTATGCCACAGTTTTCTGGGTTCAAGTATGATTTGCCTGAAGCTGGCTGGCTGTGACAGATTAGGGATTCTGTTCGCATATGGCCCACCCCATTGCTCAACAGTCTCCCTTCCTGAGCTAGCTGGGGTGGTCTTGGAGTTGTTTTTGGTGTCCCTGTGGCTAGTAGTGCTAGGGAACCTGAACATTCATGCTAAAACTACCCTGTCGGGAGTGACTCAAGGACAATACAGGCAGCACAGTCTTTTCTGTCTCTATACTGCAGGGAGCCAGCCAGCAGAGCTGTTCCAAGTGGTCAGGGGTCTTTTACACATTGGTCTAAGAGAGGAAAATCCAGACCACTCAACAGCTTGCTGAGAACAACTTGTCAATCATTTTGCAGATAAAATTGCGCAGTTCTGCTCTTAGATAGTATAACTGATATAGATCCATGTTTCAATTTGTGCAACCTGAAGATGTAGACAAGATTCTTGGGGCTATGAGAGCCACCACATGTATTCTAGATCCTTTTCACTTCCTGATTTATTAAGAAAAAGCTAGAGGGGGGGCTGACTGAGGGGGTAGAGAGAGTGGTTAATGTGTTGCTAAAACAAGTCAGAGTTCCAGCTTGCCTGAAAGAGGCTGTTATATAACCATTACTAAAAAAGTCCTCCCTAGATTCCACCATTCTGGGTAATTAGCCAGTGACTAAAATGCCATTTTCATGCAAGATTCTGGAGTGTGTGCTGGTCTCAGCTCCAGTGGTTTCTGGATTAAATCATCTTGGTGAATGACCTACACCAGGAGCTAGATGGGTGTGTGTGTGTGTGTCCCTGTTGGATCTGCTGAGTTTCATATAGGATAGTATCTTTCTGTGTTGTCTTGCTGGGATGGGACTTTGGAGCACTGTTTTACAGAGGCTTTGTTCCTTCCTGAAAGGATGGACCCAGAAGGTGGTGCTGGGGAACTCCTGTTTGACCACTTTGCTGTCGGCCTGTAGGGTTTCTCAGGGTTAGGTTCTCTCCTCCTTGCTATTGAACAAATACATTAAAATGTATTGATGCCATCAGTATGTGGGTGACAATCAACTCTATTACTCCTTACTGTCACAAGCCTAGGAAGCCATCTTGGTCCTGAACTGGTGGCTGTCAACAGTAATAGTTGGGATGAAGTTGAACAAATTGAAACTTAATTCAAACAAGATGGAGGCGCTCCTAGTCGGTCAAAAGGCATATCAGGGAATATGGATTCAGCCTGTGCTGGATGGGGTTACACTCACCCTGAAGATGCAGGTCCTCAGCTTGGGTGTGCTCCAGGATTCAACTGTGAAACTTCAGGCCCAGGTTTCAGTGGTGGCTAGGAGTGCATTTGCACAGTTAAAGTTTGTGTGCTTCCTTGAGATGTCAGATATGCCATAATGAAACATACCTTAGTTACATCCCAGTTGGATTACTATAATGCACTCTATGTGGGCTGTCTTCAATGAGTTTGGAAACTTCAACTGGTCCAATGAGTCACAGCCAGATTGCTTAATAAGGCTGACTACAGGGATCACAGAACACCACTGGCTGTTGGTTCGTTTCTGGACACAATTCAGAGTGCTGGTTATGACCTTTAAAGCTCTACATGGCTAAGGACCAGGTTATATGGGGACCATATTCTCCCTTACGAACCAGTCTTGCTCTGAGACCTGCTGGGGAAACCTTTCCTTCTATCCCACCATCTGTACAGGAAGGAGAGGCATTTTCAGTGGCTACCTCCATGCTCTGGAACTCTTTTCCCAGAGAAGTTAGGCTGGTTACCCTCCTTAGCTCCTTTCCACAAACAAAGACTTTCATTATGGCAAGCATTTGATGAATGACTATATAAGGCCTAGCTGGGCTATGATTCTGTAGACCAGGGTTCGAAGCCCTCCTTGGCAACAAAAACCCACTGGGTAATCTTAGGCAAGTCATACTCTCTCAGCCTCTGTGGGAAACGCTAGAAAAAACTGCTCTGAACAAAACAAAACAAAATCAAACCTGTGACAAGCTTGCCTTAGGGTGGCCATAAGGTGGAAATGACTTGAAGGCACAGAAAAACAAGGACATGAACAATGTATGTCCAATGTTACATAATACACGTGATGGGGTGTGTGGGGTGTCTGGAGGACTAGTGTCACCTTTATTTTATTTTCAGCAACAGATTATCCCCCTCCCCTTTTGTGAAGATTTAGTCTGTTTTAAATTTCTCCTTTAGGTATCTACTCAGCCCTGCCCTCAAGACTCCTTCTCCCCATGCACTGGGATTCCCAACTGTATTGTATTTATTGTAAACCTGCATTAGTTAGAAAAGTCCATCAATGATAGGGGCTGGAGAATGAATACAAGTTACTCCTTGGGAATAATTTGGATTACTTTTAATCACCAATAAAGTACAGCACTGTAGAACAGCAAACTGAATAAACTTGTGGTGAGGTGATTAGTTGACCATTTTTATTGCTCTACAATTCTGTAAACACAGGATGCATGTATTTATGAAGTAGCATAGCAAGGGACCCACAACTAGGATGGGGACCTGAATGGCTATACAATACTATGGGAATTTCAATGCCTCTTCTTTGAAGCATGAGCAGAGCACAACACAACTAGTATCATCACAAGCACAGTTCTTATTTACATACAGAACTACTCATAATTTACAGGCCTTCTATAAAATTTGATATATATCTGCAGTGTAGCCAACTTCTCCTGCCAATGCCATGGTCCTTCAGCCAAAATTAAATTGTCTCTGAATGTTCATTTGAAGTTCACACACAAAGTATGGCCCCTGCTGTTCTATCAGGCCTTTTATGTATGAATTTTTGGGAGAAAGGAAAAAGCAGAGCACTATTTTCACTGCCAGTATTTACACTCCCCTCTTGTACCCTGTAAATTCCAACACAATCTGGTCTCCAACACATATGGAATGCATTGTGAACAGACACTTCACCATCTGTGATGGCAATTTGAACCACAACGTTGTTATAGAACAAGAAACTTCAAACCCTCTTTGACAAAATTATGCTAATAGGCCACAAGAAAAATCATAACAAACATATATTATGCATATTTCCTTTTCCCTGAGATAATTGGTTGAAGAGAAACATTAACAAAAAGTTCACTAAGACTTTGACAAGTCAAACATACTTGGTTTATTGCAACTTGAAACAAACCTTGAAATTAAGCAACAACTGTTTTAGGACTAGCTTCTTAAATACTTCCAATGGATTTCAACACTGTGGGATTCTCAAAATCAAGATCTAATTTACAAGGGAGGTTATTTTACTATTAGATTACTATAACACCTACAGCATGTTCATTAATGTGGTGCTTGACATTTCTCTGTGTCATTCAAGGGTCAGATTTAATAGCATGATGCAGCCATAGGTCTGGCTACACAGCAGTTGTGCATTGCCCCCGTGCTTTTTCTTTTTGTCTAGAGGATAGATTTTTTGTGTGTGACAGATCACAGAATAAAATTGTTTCTTCAAAAAACTTGATAGCTATCCCAGCAAATATAAAAATGTGAAAGTTGTTCAATAGTAAAGAACTATCTTGGGAACATGTAATGAATTCAATATGCAGCGCTTATCTGTGTGTTTTATTTACACATGTATGTGATTTTGATTTCAGGTCCTTGAGGCCCTTCTTTGCCTTGATCTCTGTATGGAGGTTGCTCATCAGATGATATGCCAATTTCTAATTAGTAAAGGGTCAAAATTGAAAGATTCCCCAAGAAAGATGGTGGGGACATGCCTGTCCAGAGCCTAATAGAGATTGTACCTCTGAAACTTTGTTCTTCAACATCTGTTAACGCTGAAGATCACATCCCTCTGAATCTGTTTGATGCACTGGTAAACTGTCTAGGAAGATAGTTTTCTGTGGGTTTCCCGGGCTATGTGGCCGCATTCTGGAAGAATTTATTCCTGATGTTTCGCCTGCATCTGTGGCTGGCATCTTCAGAGGGAAGATGCAGGTGAAACATCAGGAATATGTTCTTCCAGAATGTGGCCACATAGCTCAGAAAACCCACAGAAAATGATGGACATCAGCCATGAAAGCCTTTGATTTCACACTGTCTAGGAAGACTCTCTAGAATTACCTGTAACAACCATGAACCACAGTTCTGTTAAACTCATGTGCTGTCATAGCAGGAACAGAGATTTGAAAATATATCATTTGTGAAGTCGAAGGCTTTCACGGCCGGCATTCATAGTTTTTTGTGGGTTTTTTGGGTGATGTGGCCATGTTCTAAGAAGAAACTCTTCTAGAACATGGCCACATAGCCTGAAAAAACCATAAAAACTAAAAAATATATTATTTGTTTAAATGCCTTTTTGCTTTGTAATTATCAGTATCTGCTCACACGACTTGATCTCCTGTCCCTCCTACTCCCTCCCTTGCTGCACTTTGTGCGCTCGTGGTGCACTCCTTTGCTTCTTGCATGCTACTGCCTGCACCACTCATTCTGCCATCTTGCTTTCTTTTGTATGCTTGCCTCACTTTTGTATGCTTGTGACATGCCCCTCACTTGCTCCTCATATTCTGCTGCTTACATCGCTCACTGTTCTATCTCTTAGGGAGCTGGGGATATTTAGCCTGGAGAAAAGAAGGTTAAGAGGTGATATGATAGCCCTGTTTAAATATTTGAAGGGATGTCATATTCAGGAGGAAGCAAGCTTGTTTTCTGCTGCTCCAGAGAACAGGACCCGGAACAATAGATGCAAGCTAGAGGAAAAGAGATTCCACCTCAAAATTAGGAGGAATGACAGTAAGAGCTGTTAGACAGTGGAACACACTCCCTCGGAGCGTAGTAGAGTCTCCTTCTTTGGAGGTCTTTAAGCAGAGGCTGGATGGCTATCTGTTGGGGATGCTTTGACTGAGATTTCCTGCATGGCAGGGGATTGGACTGGATGGCCCTTGTGGTTTCTTCCAACTCTATGATTCTATGAAAGCCCTCTGTCAGGCCAGCTCAAACCTCACATAGAGAGATATGGTCTTTCAGATAGCCTGGACTCAAATGGTACAGGGCTTCCTAAGTCCTAACCAACATTTTAAATTGTGTCCAGAAACAAACCAGTAACTAGAATTCAAAGATATAGCCGTGTTGATCTGCAGAATCAGTATGTAGAGAGATCTTGTAGCACCTTTGAAACTAACTGAAAGAAAGTGGCAGCATGCACTTTCGTAGACTACAGTCTACTTCCTCGGATTGGGGGGGGGGGGGTACACCGTATAACTCTCTCTCTCTCTCTCTCTCTCTCTCTCTCTGTGTGTGTGTGTGTGTGTGTGTGTGTGTGTGTCTGTGCCTGGATTCCACTTCACCAAATGTATCTGAGAAAGTAGACTGAAGTCTATGAAAGCTCATGCTGCCAATTTCTTTCTTTCAGTTAGTCTCAAAGGTGTTACAAGATCTCTCTACAGACCAGTAACTAGCGAAGCTTTTGCAATGCAGAATTTATATGTTCTCTGTAACCAGCTCTCTGTAACCAGCAGTTTTGTTATTGTATGCTTTCAAGTAATTTCTGACTCACAGTAACCCTAAGATAACCCTTTCATGGGATTGGTGTGTGTGCGTGTGTGTGCGTGTGCAGAATTTGATCAAGGGGATTGCTACTGCCTTCTTCCAAGGCTAACCCATATTTTGGACCTACTGAAGTTTCCAAACAACTTCCAAATGAAACTCCATGTAGAATGTGTTAGAGTAATCCAAGCAGGATATAATAAAGGTATGTGTCACTATGGCCAGTTTGTACATCTCCAGGAACAGGTGCAGCTGGCACACTAGGTTTATCTGTACACGTACACTTCTGCCCACTGCTGATAAATGGGTATTCAGGTTCAGGCTTGAGCCCAGGAGTACATCCAAGCTGAAAAAAGAGATTTCAGGGAGAGTGTAATCACATCCAGCACAGGCTGAATCCCTGTATAGTGACCTGCCTTTCAACTGACGAAGGGCACTTCTGTCTTTTCAGGATTAAGCTTCAATTTGTTTACCCTTATTCACTCTGTTACTGACAGTGGACACTAGTTCAGCAGTGAAACAGCGTCCTTGGAATTAAATGGAAAGGAAAGATACAGCTGGGTATAATCAGCACATTGGTGACACCAACCAAAACACCCTAGACAACCTCTCCCAGCAATCAGTTAAAACAGCACAGAGGACAAAAGTAAGCCCACCCACCCCCCAGGCCAATAGACACTGTGTCAAAGAAGCGTCCCTCAGCACTATCTTCTGAGTGTGGTGCTCTAAAAAGGACTGGAGCTGTTGTCCAAAGTTGTTTTAATCACCATCCTATTTCTTTCATTATTGCCAGTCCCCTGGAAAACCAGTGGACTGGTTTAGTTCCAAGCCATGACAGGGGATGCTCTAGAGCAATCACATCCACTGAACTAACCAGAGTTTGAAGAGATCTTCTGTGGGCTTGTCTGTCGATGCAGCAGGAACCTCTTCTAGAGCCATCAAGAAACCATTAGGATCCAAAAGCCTTCTGGGATGCACCATTTTAATTAGTCTAAACCACATCAAGACAGTGATCTGCCCAAGTGACATAAGGAAGATTCTAGTTGTTCCCTTCTCTTCACTGTTCCCATGCGACTCTTGTGATTACAAACTAACACTACAAAAAACTTTTTAAATAAAGCTAAAATGGGATGAGAAAAATGGAATAGTTGCCCACTAAAAAGAGAAACAGAAATTCAAGCCTTTTGAATGGTACTAATATTTTTAAACGGGTACTAATACATTTGAATGAGTTCTTAACTGTGACATATAGCATCCTAAAAACTAAGTTCTCATAAAAAGGGCTTGTTGAGAATTGAACTTAGAAATGTGGATACAATTCCAAGAACCTAAGCATTCTGAGAGTTCCATTCTAAGAGTATTAACATTTCCAAGCTTATTACCTCACCTAGTGATGTGAGAGGTAAAATTCTTGGGAGACTATTTTCTGAGAATATAATCTCTCAGAATTTTCTACAGAATATTACTCTATGAGAATCAGAGATCCCCCCCCCAATATCTTGAAATAATATAGTGTCGATCATTCCTGTATTTTATAGAGCAGTACTACCTCATGCCAGTCCATGAACTATCAGCTACTGGATGCTGGAAAGTTTCCAAGGTGGGGGAAAACACAATTATAGCCAATAGACATAAATATGGTACTGATCTCTGGCACACATGGGAATGCCATCTCTCCATATCAGATAGCTCAAGAAGCACTACTGGCACTTTCTTGAGTGTCTACATGGTTTCAGAACCTTCATCATCATTTTAAGAATGCATCCTTTCTTCTTAATTCCCTTTTTACCTTCCCACTGTGATTGCCCTTCTCCCTTTCCCCACTGACATACTTGCCATTTGTTTCCCTCCCTGCAGTTGCTGTACTCATCCATCTTACCCTGGCCTCGTTCCTTCTTTAGAAGACAAAGTGAAACAAGAATGGGGAAAATATCCTTGTTGCTACTACCAAAAATAGCTTTCAGTACAACTGGCCATTTCCTGCCTTGGGTCTTCACTGAATCTGTGATAAAGAATCTGCAGGTGCCTTTTTGGTATGGGTCCACAAGCTACACAAACAGATAAATCTTGTTGTTAAATGGATTCATTGCTTGATCAGTCACAAAATGATGATGATGATGATGATGATGATGATGAGGAGGAGGAGGAGGAGGAGGAGGAGGATCCTGAATTTTTCAGAATATTAAGCAATCATTTTGAGAGACTACTTCCTGAGAATCCACATACCAAAGTAGTAGTAAAAGATATGGTTAAGAATTTTGAAAAAAGGAAAGAAATGGCTCATTTTCATTTTAACAACTGGAAACTTTCATGATTTTTAAAGCTGCATTAAAGAAACAACTTAATAATAGGTTGTTTACAATATATTTAACATGCATTAAAGAGAAAATTCTTTAAAAAAACCCACACTGGAAAATATTTAAAATATTCTTCAAAAGTTTACTCTTGAGCATTTTACAATACTAACTTCACCCCTATGATCTCTAACCATAGTGAGTTTAGGGTTTGGGGAAAATATACAAGATGTACTTGTTTCTATCCATTTCTAAAAAGCTTGAAGTGTCATACTTAAGAACACGGTGAGAACAATTCTTCTGATGTGTACGCATTTCAAAAATAGGGCACAATAACCCCTATTGCTGAACAGTTAGTTTTAAAATGCATGCGTCACCTGGTACATGTACAATCCCTTTTATGTGTTCAAAGACACTCAAATGTTTACGCAGTTAAAAACCATGACACAAAGCATCTTTTTTTGTTTTATTTTAGCAGAATTGGATGTCAGACTTATTAAGTCTTCCATTGTTGCAATAATCCATTGTACAAGTTTCTAAGTATTCTGCTTCTGGAATAATCTTTCCAGGTGTCCAGCTTTTATTGATTTATTTTACATATTCTTTAGGGACTGAACCCAGAGTGTAGCTTTGTACAGAAGTATGAAAGTCTGCCAAACATATGTGCCTTTCAATCTCAAAGTTCATCTGAAGACAAGCCTCTGGCAAAGCAACAAGCAGCATAGATGAGCAGCAATGGTATCACAGGACAACTTACCAGATGCACAGAAACAGACTTTCCTACGATTTACCTCCCTTCTCTGCATTGTTAATAAGGAGTATAGTTTTCTGAAAGCAAAAACCTCTCCCTAAGCATTAAAATGACACTTTAATGTCAAGTAGGGTTTTTTTCTTCATCATCACAGCAATACCGTAGGAAGCTAAAGCAAATGCTACTGTATACACACAGTGATAAGTTCCCACCAACAAAACCAAAGCAAGACAAACTGATGGGTTTGATTGAAATGTAATGACATAATGAATTATTAGAAGCAGGATGAATTACATCTTTCATTTTCCCCTCTCCCCTCCCTTCAGGCAACATACACCTCCATTAATACCTAACAAGATTCTGCAAACTATGCTTCATTACCTAATTAAAGATCAATGTATGTTACCCTCCCCACTTTTAATTAATATGTATCAGGGACTTTCATTGCCCATAGCTACACAAGTACAATTATGTTTGCCAAATACTTGGGAAAGATATTAAGTAATGGCCTCATTTAAACTCAAGACCTATAGCTCATAAATATGGAAATGCCAATTTGTATTTAAGCCCATATAATAAATATCATAAAATCATACCAATGTAGTTTGTGGTATGCAAGGAAAAGGATTTATTTTTTTAAAAACAACTTACACCCTTTTGCACCAATCCCCCCTGCCCCCCTTTCCAGGCTCATTGAAACACTGCTCTGGAAATCGTACTGGTTTTCAGAAGTACCATTTAGGTAGTGGAGGAAGCTACAGTTGATAACTCTTATTCTGCAAGCAAAGGTCTACAACAGGGGTAGGCAACCTGCAGCCCGGATGCGGCCCGGCGAGGCCTTGGGACCGGCCCCAGCCCGGTGCTGCTGCCGATTGCTGCCAGGGCCTTTGGCGTCTCGCGCGAGCTGCATGGTAAAGCAATTGGCTATAGAAGCCTCAGAAACATGCATTTATCTTAACATTTTTTTAAAAATCAGCAAATTTTTTTCACGTGTCCTCCATTTTTTATTTTAAAAGTGCCCTCCATTTGAAAATTTTGTCCTACATTTGTCCCGGTTTATTTATTTATTTATTTATTTATTTTTTTAAAAAAATAATTATTCATTTTTTGGCTTCGCCCCCCCAGTTGTCTGAGGGACAGCAACCTGGCCCCCGGCTCAAAAGGGTTGCCTACTCCTGGTCTACAATCTGACCTATTGGCTTCAAAGAAAAAAATTAACAGCTTGTGTAACTTAAACAGTGAACCCTGAGTTCATCATTGTTGGTCTGTGTTTTCTTGTTGTTTCTGACATACTGTGACCCTAAGGCGAACCTAAAACAAGGTTTTGTTGGCAAGATTTGTTCTGAGGGTTTTGCCTTTGCCTTTCTCAGACATGTCCAAGGTTATCCAGTGGGTTTCAAACCCTTGTCTCCAGAGTCATAGTCCAATGATCAAACCACTACCCTACACACCACAAACATGTAACTATCCAAATGAGGCTGTCACCTAAAGTTTCCCTTTCTCCATTCCATAGTTACTCTTGCTTATTTGCAACTCATTAACTATATATAGCTACATACATACAATCCTATCTGGATAGTTACAGCATCTTCAGGGAACAAAATTACCATAAGGCACACCTTCTCATCTTTTCAAAAGCCACAGTTGGGCAAAACGTGATTACAGCTGGCCCTCCACATTTGCAACTTTGACTTTTGCCGAGCTGATTATTTGAAGTTTTGATGGATATATTCTCTCTAGGAATCTCGATGTCTTCCAGCACAACTCTCACAGAAGTTGACCATAGAAAATCTGGAGAATCTAGAAGTTCCTAGAGAAAACACTTCTCTATGCATCTTGATTCCATGATCAACTTCTGGCAGATGCTAACTGCAGAGTTGCACTGGAGGACCTGAAGATTCCTAAAGAGGTGTTCTCTTAGGTAAAAAGAATATATGGGGCTCCTTCACCCCTAACCCCAGCAAATTTGGAGGTATCACAGTATTATTTTTTTTTAATTATTGTGAACAAACATTTACATAAATATACAAAACAATAAAACAGAGTAAGGCCCCACACAGACAGGCCAAAATAATGCTGTGATAGGACTGGAGCGTAGCTTCTGGACTCTTAGGACGCATGCATCACTTAAACAGCATACCTCCAAAGTGACCCGAAGCAGCTTTATTTTGGCCTGTCTGTATGAGACCTAAAATAACAAATCTCACAACTTTGGGTTACAATTAAAAGATCAGGGTCTTCTTGAGTTCTGTTTCATTTGAAATAAGCAGTCGTTTCAAATTCTAGTTAGCTTACTCTTCTATCCGTTTTTAAAGGAGGAATAAGTCCCGCACCTTCCTCCAACATATATCCACAGAGACTTCCCCTGTTTTCCAATATGGGACACTTTCTACATGGGCTGTTGTAGTGAGAAAATCTACAAGACATTTATGTTTTAAATTTGAGTTTGTGCCTACATATGCTGATAACAAAAGTATTTCTGGACAGAATTATATATCTTGGTTGGTAATGAATGAAATTTGCTCAAATACCAACTGCCAGAATGTATTGATTTTGGAACAGTCTAGCCACATATGCAGAAATGTGCCATTATCATTACAACCCTGTCAACATTTGGGATATATATTTTTAACCATTCTGGCTAGCTTCACTGGAGCCAAATACCACTTATGCATGATTTTAAAGGTATTTTCTCTAATTAGTGTTGATCTGGTTTTAAAGGGGGTAGAAGACCAAACTATAGGCCATTTAGAAGCAGGGAGTGAAACATTCAAATCTGTTTCCTAGGTTATCTTTATGCTACAGACATTTTGGTAAGAGTGATTTATTAAGCAGTTGTAAATCAAAGAAGTTAATCCCTTAGTGCTTTGGGAGGAGGGATCACATCGTGCCTCAAATAATGTGAGAGATCTAGAGGCTTCTCCTGTTTCCTTTAATTTATGTGTAAAGGCAATTATCTGATGGAGATGGAACCAGCTAGCAAATCTGAAGTTGGTTCATCAATTGTTTTTGGTCTGCTACTATGGGGAAAAAAATCTCAGACACAGTATACACCTTGTTGCTTCCATCCCCAGAACTGATTAAATTTGTCTGGAGAATAGAAAAAATTGGTGACAAGAAAAGGACGGACAGGAGGGGTCAGGTGACAAAATTTGTTTCCATCTCAACCAAATATTATCAGATGTTTGTTAAACAGTAAAGTGAGGTTAACTGATGGTGACTCACTGATTTCCATATTAACTCAGTGTATGTTCTGATATTTTTTTAATTAGATGGGGAATTTGACTGAGCTGGAATGCTGCAAAATACACTTCAAGATCTGGCATTCCTAATCCTCCAATTTTTAGAGGGGAGGTGTTGCGTGGATTTCCTGAATTTGGACCACTGTATTCTTAAAAGCATACTGACCAGGCCATGGAATCTTGAGAATCTCCATTCTTAGAAAGCCAAAGTGTTCACAATTGCCCTTGAATCTTAAAGGCCACTCTGGCAGCATTTGGTTAAAGGGGTCAAGAATAAATGGTTTAAATAAAGGGAACATAGATGTGCCATCAAACATTTTCTGTACCTCCTTTTTCTATGGCCCCCCTCCCCCAAAATATCCTGGGTTGTATATATAAATTGCCCACAAGTCCACTTCTCATTCTTGACTAACCTTTGTCTGTTTTCGCACTTCTAGCTTAGATATGGAGCAGGACTGGCCCAACCATTAGGCAAAATGAGGAAACCATCACAAGTAGCAGTTTTAGGATGTCATGAAAGGACAACGGATTGTCAGTAATGTATTGTTCTATTTTTACTGCTAGAGATTGGGAGAAGTAGGATTTTCAGCCTTTTGTGTCAAAATCACTTGTCTGCCCCAAAGTGGCTTAACTTTTATGGGTGTGGGAATGGCATTTGCTACTCTACATCTCACAGCAAAATGTCTGGGCCAGAGGAGACAATGGGCTAGACCAGTGGTCCGCAAACTTTTTTGGGCTACCACCCCCTTTTATTTTGACCGGCAACCCTAGCGCCTCCCCAGTGCATATTTTTTATAAAGTCTACTGTTCTCAGTGTAGTCATGCTAGCTGTGACCACGGAATCGTCTGAGACAATACTGGCTCTCTCTCAGCTTAGTAATGGAGATGAGCACCACCCCCTAGAGTTGGACACAACTAAATAAATAATAAAAATAAAAGTTTTATTTTTATACCGCCCTTCTTCAAATCAGGGTGGTGCACAACAAGATTATACAAATACAATATACAACAAGGCAATTACAAAAAACCATATCACAGTAAAAAAAGCATAGACTTATTAAAAACATTACAAACTCATGCCAGTCTATTGTGCTGGCAGAGGAAGGGGGGGAGGTGTGCAAGCATTCTGGGGGGGAATATTCAAGGGTAGGCCTGCTCAAATAAATAAGTTTTCAGCCCCTTCTTGAATTGGGGTAGGGAGGTGGCTGCACGGAGCTCTATGGGCAGCAAGTTCCAGAGGCTGGGGGCCGAGATCGTGAATGCCCTCCTTGATGTAGAAGCTAGCCTAGCCACTGGAACTCTTAAGAGTTGCTGCCCTGATGTTCTGAGAGTGCGGGGCGGATTATATGGGGAGAGGCGGTCCATCAGATACCCTGGGCCCAAGCCATTAAGGGCTTTATAGGTAACGACCAACACCTTGTATTGCGCCCGGAAGCGAATAGGCAGCCAGTGCAACTCTTTAAGCACTGGTGTTATGTGACTGGCCCTAGATGTATTAGTAACCAGTCGGGCTGCCATATTCTGCACTAATTGCAGCTTCCGGGTATGGTACAAGGGTTGCCCCATGTAGAGCGCATTGCAATCTTGTCAAGAGAAAACCTTTACTGTTACCTTTTCTGCTGTAAATTCACGTTCCCTTTGCACCCAGTCACCTTGGGAGCAGCAACCAAGCAGCTGGCTGATCAGTGACCAAAAAGGTTCTTGCTTGTGCCAGACTTGCAGTAAGGTTGGTGCAGGTGACAGACTTCTTGGTTGCTGTTTCACTGATTGCTCAGTTACTGCTTCCTTTGCACCCTCTTGGTTGATGCTCAGTTGCTGCTCCCAGGGTGACCAGATGCAAGTGAGACGCTTCTCCCTAGAGAGGAGCGACTCTCAATCCTTCATCAGGGCAGAGAAAGGTGTAGCCAGAATGTGTGTAGGGGGTTTATAGAGGCCACATGCTCTGGAGTGAAGATTGGTGTAGGCCAGAAAAGGAGAGATTTTAACTACAGGAGTCACTCCAAGACAAAGGACTCTTTCAAAGAATCAAGCACAGATACTCCTTCCCCAGAGACATGTCTTCCCCACATATTTGAAGTGTCCACTTGCTCATCTCTTCTTTCAACCTGTCTGATAAAAGAATGCAGGAGCAGCAGTGCAACTCCACCCTGCTAGCCAAGTCCCAGCAAAGCTCACAAAGTTTAACCAGAGTCCCAAATTTGAAAGCTCCTTTTTGCCACCACCTCTCCCTCACCACATGCTCCTACTCTTTGCTCCAGTCTGTCCCAAAATGGTGCTGCTCTGAGCCACAGAACTAATGTCCTGTACCCAAGCCTTGTACAAGTTTCCGCTATTATTATTATTATTAACCTTTATTTATAAAGCGCTGTAAATTTACACATGTAAAGTGAGGTTAGCTGATTAACATTAACAAAACATTCTGCTACTAGTGAAAGATGCTGGTAAGGGAGTGAACTCACATGGACAGGCAAAGAGTGGAAGACACTACCACACAAAATAACCAGTGAGGCTGTGTGGTGGTTTTCTGGGGACCCTGAAAAGAGGTTTAATGTAATCCTCATCACCACCATGGTCCTAAAGACTGCTGGTTCCCCTTCTCTTTCCTGCACACCAATACTTTAACTAAAGGGTCCCCTGCCGCACCCTTTTCCCCTCACTGCCCACCTACTGTCCCCTTTCTACCTCACCTTCCCTTGGTCCTTCCATCGCCCCGGGGGGGGGGGGTGTACCACCCACTTTGGGAATAACTGGACTAGAGAATGGGGTCTTACAAGACAGATGTGGCTTATAGAATATCAGCGGAAGAACATTAAACTCCTCTTATTGAAACTCCTGTAACAGTACAAATCCATTTCAATAAGCTTGCAAATCAGAATGGTATTGCCACCATGTATTTTTATTGGATTATTTGATGTATAATTACTTTGCCATGATATATGACAGCTTCCTATGATTAAGTCACGTTGCCATGTTTTAATTGTGGGAAGATACCTTATATCAAAGATTCCATCATGCAGTAGCTGAATCTTTTGAGTCTTTTGACACCAGGCAACAGCTGATTCCTTTGAACTGATATAACACTCTCTATATGTGTATATGTGTGTGCACAGGTGAGTGCGTGGAACAAGACAACACCTCTGCAAGTATACATTCTATAGTGTAACCAATACACACATATAAATAAATCACACCCAGAGTAAATGGACAGTGCAGATGGTCTATCAGCATTGATTTTTCAAATAAAATGCACATTTGGATATGCAACCTAGTGTGCACTCAGCTGGATGCCATGAAGAAAGGACAGACCATTCAAACTGGAATGTGCATTTGGAGATCAACAACTACACAACCCTGGAATATTTGTATGCTGAGAAAAAAATCACCTAATCTAGTTCAACCTTCTCTCTTCTGGAAGTAGATAGCCAAAAGGCAAGGATACATTCAAGAAAGAGAGAACAAGAAGGATAGTTGTATTGTAGACTAAGGTACAGTATCTCTGAATGTGAGAAATGCACTTCTCCTTCTCATAGTTATTAGTCAGGAGAAGACATCCATATACAGTCAACCTTTCTTCTCCACAGATTCTTTACCAACAGATTCGAATAACATGACTTGAAAATATTAAAAAATGTATATAAATTCCAAATAGCAAAGCTTGATTTTGCCATTTTATTTATGAGACACCATTTTACTATGGCTGTAGGGTGGGAGAATTGGAAACTGTAACCCCAACAGATATCTTGTGCTGAACAGATACACAGAAGGTTACTAAATGTGCATAGCACAAGGAAGCCAAAGAATAGATATCCATATGTGCTTTGCAGACACGTCTTACACATCACTGGTGCTATAATATTTGTAAACCTTTTACTGGAACACCTTCATTTTCTACAAACAGAACATTCTCCAGGTCTTCTTATCTATGCCCTCATAGGCAATATTGATTTCAAGTCACCTGCTAACTTATGGTGAATCCTGCTATTAAGGATGGTATTTCCTGGAGGCCTCCATTCCAAGTGTTAAACAAATCAGTGCCTGCTTTGCTTCCAGGACCAGGTGGCATTTACCATTTTAACACATATCAATTTATTAAAAATCTAATACACATATAGTCAAAGGCTTTCATGGCATCCATAGTTTTTTTGTAGGTTTTTCGGGCTATGTGGCCATGTTCTAGAAGAGTTTATTCCTGACGTTTCGCCAGCATCTATGACCGGCATACAGAAAGTAACAAAATCTCTGTGTTGCCAAGCAAGGTCAGTATGTTGTATCCTGTAGTGTATATTCCTCATTCCACCACTGGCATCATGCAGTAGTAGCATGTATTGTTAAAGAGAAGTTTTTCTTGGGGCAGAGTAGAAGACATTATCATGGAAGCCCTTTTTGTACCTTAATAATAATAATAATTTTTATTTCTATCTTCCCGCCTCTCCCAATGGATCGAAGCGTGATCACAGCAAAGTTAAAATTACACTTACAATTTTGCAGCATTAGTTACTGCACAATTAAAACCACGGTTAAAAGTATAAAAACATAAGAACATAAAAACATAAGAACATGAAAACATAAACATCAGTCAATCACGGGGTCAGCTGCTCTCATTCCATACTAGTAGTTTTCATAGGAGGTCAGGAGGGTATGCGTGGTGAAAGAGCTCTGTCTTTACCGCCTTCTTGAAAGTTTCCAAGGATGTGACAAGGCGGGTCTCCTCTGGGAGTCCATTCCATAGTCTAGGGGCAGCTATACTGAATGCCTTTTGGTTAGTAGAAACATGTTTGCATGCTGGTATCTTCAACAAGTTCTTCCCACTTGTTCTAAGAGTGCGGGGCGGATTGCGATCCCGTAAGTAACCCGGACCCAATCCATGTAGGGCTTTAAAGGTAATGACCAACACCTTGTATTGTGCCTGGAAGCTAATTGGGAGCTAGTGTAGATCTTTCAAGATAGGTGTTATGGTCAAGTCTCGAAGAACAAGTGACCAACCTGGCTGCCCCATTAAGGCAGCTTCAACAGTGTGAAGGGTACACACACATTCAGAAGAGATAAAATGCATAAATCACCTCATTTTTTAGCATTTCACCAATACAAACACAGTGTGTGTGTGTGTGTGTGTGTGTGTGTGTGTAATGCTAAAAGATGAGGTGGTATGTGCACTGTAAATTACCATTGTAAATTCTTGTGAATATACCATATATATGGGTATAAAGAATTCACAATGGTAATTTGCAAGTTAGAGCAAGCAGATCATTATACTGACTTCACAATAGCATTACCATTTTAATGCTTGAGATTTAAAACACAAACCCCAGTCCTGAACAGCAGTATATTCAAAGGCTACAAAAGTGGTGAGATTTAGATCCAAAGACAGTAATTAGTGCTGAAGTGAAATAATGGCACACTTAGATTAACATGGGGGAAGAATATTTGCATGCTAGTTCTTGTGCAGCCTCCTTTCCTTGTAAACATCAATCTCTGGCTTTAATCTAGTGATAATTACTAGAGAGTAACTGGTAATCGGAACCATTCTAATAATAGAAGCATTCAGAAACAATCCTGGCTGCAATTTTGCTAGCCGTTTGCCACTTAAAACCATTGGTTTCAGCAATATTTACTGTGTGCAGCACTGTAGACATACTGACCATTAACATTTCAAAGGTTGCAGCTTTATATAACAAGGGAAACAAAACCAACAGCAACAATTCAGGAATTGTTAAAAAAATGTGCAAAATTATGTTGCTAATTTTCTGCCATCAACCACATACAGCATGTGTAGGGACCTAAAAACATTTAACACATTTCTGTAAGTTTAATACATTTATGTAATAGTATGGGATAATAAACATACTAATCACAATATTTTATGTTTAAAAATTCAGATATTTTAGCTCTGGAAAGTCTTATAATTAGAAGACTTATACCTTCAAACAATAACTTATGCCATGTTAGGACATTTTTAATAAAGAAAATTATCATACTTGGATGATTCACAAAGGAGATTTTGCAAATAAAATTGCAACCTTGAATAAAATTAAAACAGAGTATAGATGCAGATATGATCTCTATATACAAAAATATATAGATTTATATAAAGTATCTTTTAGATGTAGATGTATGCTGATTAATATATATACATTTATATAGCTATCTGATTATAATACCACTGTAAACAGAAAGAAGCTGTGAGCAACTGGAGAGAAGTTTTGCATCTATCAATAGCTGACAGACAGCATTTACAAAACCCTTGTAAAACTGGAATAAATGTTAGCCAAAGTCACCAGAGACAAAGCAAGATGAAAACTAACAAAGGATTCAATGTCTTCAATAGTTCACAACAGGCTCCCAAGGGAAAGTTAGAAAGGGAAAAGGCGGCAGGATTACCTATAAGAACTGCCAGTGCAAAGGGCAAGAAAGGGCTCCTTAGGTGAAGGAAGTCTTACAATAAAAGGTGACAAGGAAAACGTATGGGGCATCACATCCAAAACAGCATGTAGATGTATCACAGTCTAAAATCGTAACAACTGTGAGACGTCCAAGATTAAAGCGAATGAATCATTCAAAAATGAACATAGCACTTCATATTGTCTGCCTGTGCCAATTTTCCAACAATAGAAAGGAAAAAAACATAATGAGAAGTGGAAAATAGCTCAACCCACCAACAGACTTCTCATAGCTTAACATGGGAGCCACTGTCTTATATATATTTTTCTATTACCTTCTCCAGCAAGGTGAAGTATTTACTGCTTTTCTGTTCTAAATCATCTCCTTGTATAAAACTGTGACAGACTTTGAGAACTGTTTGTTATTTTTTAAAAAGTGTAAGAAGAGAAAGCTTACAAGGGATTCATTTGTAAGCTTTCATAGTAACTAAAGCTTATCATAGTAACAAAGCCATGGACTGATGAAAGACTAGAAGGCAAATATGCAAACTATTCCTCAGTAACACAACAACAACAGTAAAAGATAGGAATAAGCTAAATCAACAGGTCTAACCATAAAGAAGTTCAGATTTCAATATTAATATTGCAGAAAACATTGGAGTTAGCTATGAATTTGCCTCTCACAATTCACTAACAATTGTACTGTGAGACAATTTTAAAAATTGCCTGCTCAGGCAGATAATTTATTAACCACTCCCCCCCCCATGTAGTCATATCAAAGCCAATTGAAGGCTACTCTCGTCAGAGAGCAAACCCCTCATTTCACCCCCTAGTCATCTCCTGGTTTCTTTCTCAAAAGCTAAAAGGGGAGGAGAAAGGAGTCTGACACTGCATTTGCATAAGTGCACAACACAGGGGATTTCTCAGCATTCATGACGGCCAAATCAACCAAACAAATTGCCTCAAGACTTGCAACAGTAAGCTATTGGGGTTCCTATGTCGGCAACTTCAGAAGTCCAATGAGAGAATAAAATCTTTTATAAACTAAAATAAGAAAACCCTCCCAATCACAATTCTTGTTCTGTCTCTCCAAACCTGAAAAAACCTGTGCACCACTAATTTAGCCTCCTTACTTAAGAATGAATGCAAGATAAAAAGGTGCCGACTGCTGGAAAGGAGCCAATTGCGAGCTTTCAGGAACAAAGTGCAAAGAGAACCGTGTTTGTTCTGCATTCAGAATTTTACATAGAACTCCACAGATGAGATGGCATATCTGGCTACAAGTCCAAGTATACACATTTATTGAACACAATGCTGCCGTTAAAAATAAATTGGAGATTAATGCCTTCTAACCAAAAGTGCAAGAAGAAGGATTCCTGACCAATTCAATTCCCACAAGGAAGGAACAAAGTTTTCTTTCAAAAGTCACCCTTTACTGGGAAGGGTGCTTCATTGCAGGGAGCCCCGAGTGGAGAAATAAGACAGCTCCTGGCTTCCTATTTATAGTCATTCAGGCAGTGAATAGTTTCATTCCAAATGCCACAAGGCATACATGCAACCTTTCATTCCAAGGGCCTGATTTGTGCTTCATTTCATAAAGTCCAGGACTAAGAAGACAAAAAGAATTTTTAACAAGTGTGCAACAGAAACTTGGGGAGCGGGGCAGTGGTTTAAGCTTCTTTATCAAACTAGATTTTCAGACATTGACATGACGGGTGGAATGGGGGACTTTTTCTTTTTTAAAAAAACCTTTCCTTTAGACTGTTGCTTTTTAAAAGAAATGCAAGCCTAAAACTGCATGGGGGGGGTGCTGTTTTTTTCTTGCTCATTAACAGGGAATTATAGGGTCCTGCTATTTAAGGAAATGGGGGGGGGGGGGGCGGTGGGGAGGGGTAGAAGACAAGGAAATGGAATGGAGGGGTGCAAGCATTTCCATTAGTTGGCTTTGAAGGACCCTTCTGAATGAGAAAGACAGAACACACTTGTCAAATGCAAGTTCAAGTGAAAGCCACTTCTGCCAATGAAGTGTGCAGATGGCTGTGGGGGTTCTGCTAAACCTTAGCTGGGCCCCGTTATGTCTTTATTGCTCACAAAAAAAGGCAAGGGTCACCGACAGTTTAGAGCAAGTTAGCTTCCTTTCCCACAGGATGACTCTAGTCAATCAAAGTTGTGAGGAAAGATTTCTCTTTTGAGTGATCGCTGTCTCGTCAGGGCACCGAACACTTATATATATATATATTTAAATCCTGAAGAAACATGTCAGGAGAGGCATAAAAAATCTTCCCAACCGTTGAAGACACCAGTTAGATGGAACTGGCCTGAACATAAAGCAAGAATGTACTATTTTCAACACATTCCCAACTGGGCCATACAGAATGGGGCTGAAATGATCAAAGCCTTCTACAATTCAGACTGAGCAGTACGGTTGGCCTGTTGTATTCAGGGATTCCTTATCCACAGATTCAAGCATCCACGGCTTGAAAACCTTGATTTTGCCATTTTATATGAAGGACACCATTTTATTGACCACTGTATCTAATGGGACTAGAAAATTCATGGATTTTGGTATCCACGAGGAGGTCCTGGAACCAAACCCCAGCGGATACCAAAGGCTAATGTAATGGCAAAGTAGGATATCACAGAGGGTCAACGAGATAAATATGGCTGCATTAAGTTATAACAGATAAGAGAGAAGTAGTAGTCTGGCGCATTATTATTATTAACCTTTATTTATAAAGCGCTGTAAATTTACACAGCGCTGTACATATAATCTTTTTAATTCTCCATATATTAAAAAATTAAAATGAGACTAAGGTCCAAAACACACTGCAGAAATAATCCAGCTTGGGGCTGTTTTAACTGCCCTGGCTCAGTACTAGGGAATCCTGGGAATTGTAGTTTATTCTGGCACCAGAGCTCTCTGACAGAGAAGTCTAAATGTCTCACAAAACTACAGCTCCCAGAATTGCCTAGTAGTGGGCCAGGGCAGTTAAAGTGGTCTCAAACTGCATTATTTCTGCATTGTGTTTTGGACCCAAGTTAAAAAACAGGAATAAACGTGTCTTATGCATACACAAGGCATAAAAGTTTTGTTTGCAACTTATCCCAATGTAAAAATAAATAATACCTCACTCTATGAGCAAATACAACACGGCATTACTTTTATATATGACTTCAATTAATTTACATAGTATCAAATGTACAGTGCAGTAATTGATGTGTGCATATGAACATGTGGATGGGCGAGAAAGCTGAAGAGATATTTTCAACTATGGAAGGAAGGAATGGACATACAAATAGGCAGACCTTTCTTACGCAATATAGCTGTATTATTTAAAAAAAAAGATGCACGGGGACAAAATTCTTCAATAATTTCAACATTCTCAGGAAAGAATACATAGAATTGTTATGGCAAAGAAAATTATATTATCTACTTTTCAACTGCAAACCAAACTCAGACTACAAAGCAACAAAGCACTATGCTTTCTACAGCATTTTCTTTACTGTATACATCAAAGAGATTAATCAGCATCTTCCTGTATCACTTTAACTCATAACACAGAATGCAATGCCCAGATTATATGAAAAGCTAAACGGGGTGCCAGAAATAGACAGGCTTCAGCCTTGTTGGCCTAGTTACTTCAAATAAACAAACAAACAGCCTAGGGTCTACCTAGCAGAACTGAGCAATTAAGATGGTATTCAGAACTTTACAGAAAACTAATTACTAAGGCTGGTGCACACTGGTTGTTTTCCAGAGCTGATTTCACCTCTCTCACACTTCTGTCCCATCTGCTAAGACTGAAGCCCTATCCCTATTTACAGGTAGGATAGACTGAATCAGCTCATGAGACTGCTACTAAAAAAGTGTATATGATCATTGGTTTCAATTATGTACTGATTGGTGTTCTCCCCTGCGTCTGAAGTATTGTGAGTTCCTGTACAGGCAGAGATAGGTTTACACTGCTTTTGCCATGGGCCAGTGCAGAGCTGACTGATGACAACTGTTAAGTTCTGCCCATTCACAATCTTCTTGATCTCCCCACCTCCACCTTTTATTTCAGGCAAAATGAGGATGGAGTTTGTTATCTGCTGTTGGTTATCTGAATGCCTCCATTCAAGAGAGCACTGGTATCTCTGAACTATTCTTCTTTCCTAACACTCAAACAGAACAATTTGTTACTATAAAAGAAGCAATTCAGAAGAAGAAAAGGTGTTCTGGGACTAGAGCTTGGAAACTTTTTTTTTTTGGGGGGGGGGAGTATGTTTTCCAAGCTATGGACTGTGTCTTCTTTCCTCTTTGGAGCTGGAAGCATCAGGGCAAATGTTGTCCCCATCTTCAAAAAGGGAAAAAATGAGGATCCCAACAATTATTGTCCAGAAAAGATTCTAGAGCAGATCATTAAACAGTGAGTCTGTGAACATCTAGAAGTCAATTCCATAATCACAAAAAAGTCAGCATGGGTTTCAGAGAAACAAGTCATACCGGACAAATCTGATCTCTTTCTTTGATAAAATTACCACCTTGTTAGATGAAGGGAATGCTTTGGATATAACATATCTTGATTTCAGTAAGGCCTTTGACAAGGTTCCCCATGACATTCTTGCAAAGAAACTTGTAGAATGTGGACTAGACAAGGCAACTGTTACATGGATTTGTAATTGGTTTACCAGCCGAACCCAAAGAGTGCTCAACAATGGCTCCTTTTCATCCTGGAGAGAAGTGACCAATGGGGTCCAACAGGGTTTCAAAATGGAGAAATGTAAGGTACTGCACTTAGGGTGGAAAAATGAAATGCCCAGATATAGGATGGGCAACACCTGACTGAACAAGACTACATGTCAAAGGGATCTAGGAGTCCAAGTAGTCCACAAGTTGAATGTGAGTCAACAGTGTGATGTAGCAGCTAACAAGGCCAATGCAATTTTAGGCTGCATCAATAGAAGTATAGTGTCTAGATTAAGGGAAGTAATAGTGCCACTATATTCTGCTCTGGTCAGGCCCCACCTGGAATACTGTGTCCAGTTCTGAGCACAATTTAAAAAAGACGTTGAGAAACTGGAGCGTGTCCAAAGGAGGGTGACTACAACGGTGAAGGGTCTGGGAACCATGTCCTATGAGGAACAACTTAGGGAGCTGGGGATGTTTAGCCTGGAGAAGAGAAGGTTAAGAGGTGATATGACAACCCTGTTTAACTATTTGAAGGGATATGTTATTGATGAGGGAACAAGCTTGTTTTCTGTTGCTCCAGCGACTAGGACCCAGAACAATGGATGGAAGCTACAGGAAAAGAGATTCCACCTCAACATTAGGAGGAACTTCCTGACAGTAAGGGCTGTTCGACAGTGGAACAAACTCCCTTGGAGTTTAGTGGAGTCTCCATCCTTAGAGGTCTTTAAACAGAGGCTGGATGGCTATCTGTCGGGGATGCTTTGATTGAGATTTCTTGCATGGCAGGGGTTTGGACTGGATGATCCTTGTGGTCTCTTCCAACTCTATTCTTCTATGATTCTATGGACAGTCTTATCAGTTTTTGCAATTTATTTTTTTGTTTGTCACTCTCACCCAGAAAACTGTATTTTGTTTATATATCTTGAACATGAACACTTCTTCCCAGCTTGTGTGGACAGGGTATACCCTCTGCTTTATCCAGCTCACAGTGGTTTATGACTGTGAAACCAACAGTAAGATTCTAGCAAAGAACCACATTTGGTTACAGCCTAGTCCAGAATTGCAGGCACTATGTCAGAGTTAAAAATAAATTTGTGTTCTCGGTGTCATCTACGTAAGAATAAGAGATCAATTCTCCAAATCAGAAATTAGCTATAGTGTCAGTATCTGATTGTTATACCCTGTTCAGGTATTTCTTAAGCCTTGCTCAAATATTCTGACTGAGAATGAATGAGCACATGAGCTGTATTTGGGCATTCAGTACCTATGGGTACCAAATGATTGAAGAGCACAGCAAATATGTGGGGCAAACACCACTGTGCGAACTAGCCATATTGCATGCCCACTGCTTGATTGGTATCAGTTTGAAGGGGGGCTGCTTATATATAAGTAGGATTTCTTCCATGGGGACACGAACCTTGGTGAATCTGTGATCACATTCACATTTAAAAATTCACATTCACATGTGAAAAACATCTGTGCACACAGAACCTGCCCCTTTATGAATGAAAATTCATGTATGAGTTAGGGAGCATAGCTGGGTTACATGTGAAAGCCTCAAAGGGACATAATCAGGCCATTTGCTATGAGGCTTCTCATGTGTTTGATATTCACAGGCTATGGATCAATGATGCACATATTGGTCCCACTCCTGACTTTCAACTGCTTTAAATGACCTGTGTATAGCTAGCCTGTACCTGAACATGTACCTGTTCCTATAGGAGCAATGTGTGACATGGAAAAGTGAAGGGTGCAGATCATGTATATAGGAGTCTACATGCTTTTGTGTTGCTCTCACACAAGTTTACTTCATGTGTTCCAAAAAGCATATGGAAGCAAGACGGTGGGACCAAAATGTGCACTCTTGTTATTTCTTCTTTTGCAGTTCCTAACCATTTTTGACAGCCTCTACTGAATGGTTGAACAGAACCACAGAGTTAAAGTAAGTACACAGAAATTAAACAAAATCCTGGCTGCAAAATAAATGGAAAAGTGCACATGTTTGGATATGGTTGGGAGAAGGAATTTTGTTCAGTAAGCTTGTAGATTTGGTGTGTTTGTTAATTTGGTTAAAAAAGAACACAAATTTATTTTATCTTCATCAGCATCCAGAATGTAAATATGACCTACAGTGCAAGTAATGTGAACACTGTAACATGTAGATCCTGACAAATCTTACATTCAAATCGAGTTAAGAATTTTCTCTGCTCTTCTGTAATCCAGTGTTTCTCATAATAAAAGGGCAAGGTTGCGAGACAAGCACACTCCCTAAAACTAATTAGTTAATGAATCCCATTTTGGGAGGAAGGTGGGATATAAATCCAAATAAACAAATAAATATAACCCAAATGAGATTTGAACCAAGAACTTTCTGCTCAGCAATGACAAAATAGCTACTCTGTCCCCCCCCCCCGACCACCACCTCTAATATCATTAAACTTGAAGGACAAATCCCAGAAGGTACAGAATGTATATTTAGGCCTTTTCTGAACCCTATACATATCAACTTGTCTGCCATTTAACTTTACACTATCTTTCTTCCTTCGCCAGACACTCTTATCTTACCCAGCATACCAGAGTACACATCTTCTGGACATGAATCAATCAACACTGCATTGTGATCATACCTGAGACAGAGATAGGAGAGATTTATAGCAAGGCCGATGCTGTTGTCATTCTTCCATTGCCTGAAATTCTGAAATGCACTGCATTTTTAAATGTACAAAATATTTCCTCCAGGAAGGAAGCAATTTGTGGGTTTTCTTTCTAAATCTGCAAGAAAGCATACACTGATGCTACATGAGTAAAAATAACCTTTGACCGGAATCAGTACTTAAGCACTGTGGAACGCATATTAGTTCTTTAGCTTTTTAGTTTAATAACTTCTCAGGATTTCCTTTTGTTAAGCTTACTATATTTAACAGGGCAGACACAGTTCAAATATACACCTTGGCTTGAATCCAAATGCACCCATTCCAACATGTACCAGAAAAAAACAACAATGCTCAGACACATTCACTCTCATGAGGTAAGGAGAACTGTCTTATCCACTAACATATCCAATCCTTTAGAGTCCCTACAAAACCATTTAAAAGGATCTGAGGACCGTGCACAGCAGCACAGTATGCAACATGGAGGGCACAGTGGGAGTAGGCAAAACCAGAAACATGCATCTCATGCACAGTCAGAACTTCTGCTCATACAAGTCAGCTTGGTTGCATGTGATCTTTGTGCTTGAGAGTTTAAAAGCACAAGCTATGAAACAAATGCATAGGAAGTGACTGAGAATCAGCATTCCATTTCAGTCAAAGGACCTAAATGATTCATTATCTGAATTTCAGACTTGGATAGAAACTATACTGTTGCTGTGCACAGTGGTTTTTAGTTGCTCCCTGGAGGTCAGTCAACTCAGTAGCGCTCATGATGATCAATGCCCGTTTCTCCTTTGAGTGTGGGAAGGCAATTCCTTTACTTCTGACATAGCCCCCTCATAGTTCAAAAGGTCAGATTCCTCCTATTCAGGGGTTCCAATGGTCTCCTCCTCCCAGTCCCATTTTTTGAAATAAAAGTTCATTTTGACAGGGGTTAAAGAATGAATAATTAATTGTAAATCTAAAAATACAAATAACGTTTTAAAACTTGGCTAACTATGAACAGTTTGTATAAGAACAAATGAGGTAACCTTCCATTCCAAAGACAAATTGTAAAAGTTTCCACAAATAAAAAGAAATATCATGGACTTTAAACTTTAGAATTTCAAGACAAAAGGAAGCCTTACTCAAATTCATTCTTTCTGCTAATACTATAGGTCCATTCTATCTTGCACTATAGCAAGGAAATTTCAGTTTGGATAATGGGTGAGAACAGTTATGGCAATTTGTCCTGCATCAAATATATTGAATAAGATTTTGATTACCTTATGATTATGCAACAAAACTATACACAAAACAAAAATATATCTACATTTTATTGAAGAGGTTCTAGGGTTAATTCCAAAACTGTGGATTGATTTGCATTCTTTTAAAAAAAACAACAGCAGTGAAAAATAATGTTGCTGCTGTCTTTTATAGGAAGAACATTTGTGCACTACGTTATACTAACATTACTATTTCAACTATTACCTTTAATACTATTGAAATTACTGGGGAAAATTATTATTAGACAAAAGTCAACAATTTGTAAGCAAGAAGTCAACTTTTCCTCATCACAAAAATACCCACCACCACCAAAAGCTATTTATCTGTTCTGAACTTACATAAATATTTCACTATATTTTCACATTTATCAAATGTGACCAAAGAGAGCAAGCTAGGGAAAATCCAGCTGTAAGCTGTATCAAGGGGAGCTTGTGTGAGTTTGCAGATGGAAGGAACAGAATTGCGCCTGACACTAATGACCCTTGTCATGCTTCACAGACACTTTTTAGCATCCCACAATACTTCCCAGAATGTCTGGGTACAAAGTTTGAATCCTTCACAGAAATAGCTACTGAGCCATTGAAATTATGAATTTCAAAGGTAGGAACCCACATTTAACAATTCTATGTGATTATTTTATCCCTAACTTCAGCTTCAAAATGGTTTCACATGGAAACATGTCTAATAATAGAAAAATATCCCAATAATATTTTATTATGAATTTATGCCCCATGGTCATTAAGCAAAGACTGAAGAGAAAATACCAGACTACGAAACTGTTTTTTTGGAAAGAATTAGGAACTTCTACACGTGAGTGCCAGCTGCTCTTTGCTTCACTCTCCGCTGGAATCTTGTAATCCGTATTAATCTGTTTGTTCTTGGAAAGTACTTTTTCTGACAATGTCCTAAATTTGGTATCAGTTCATTTATGCGATTAATTTTATGGCAGGAGAGTCTGTTGACACAGATATATTATTTCCACATATACTATGTGAAATCTCCTATAATTCTTGTCTTTTTCCCCTCTCCAACCCCACCCGTTTGCACATACTGCCAAACTAACTTAGCAAAAAGTTTAAAAAGCTGGGAACAATGTTACCACAGGGTGCCAAATTTGCAGTGAAAGCCCCAAAGGCTGTTGTCACGCAAAGTTTGACAAGGCTTGCCAAATGGTTTCTTCAGGATATAAACTGCTTGTGAAGTGACTGAATCCTTTGTATTTACAGCTGAATGCTGCAGATGGGAAAGTCTCTGCCAAGAAAGAGTAACTGCTGTTTTTGCCATGTGAAGTTTTACACACATAAATAAGGGACACACTCACTCCTACGTCCATGACAGTATTTTCCTGCTTTAGAGGGTTGGGAAGGCCTCCACCTCAAGAAACAGGGTAGAAAGGCAGCAAGAAGACATGGTAGCACATAAATATAAATATCAGTTCAAATAAAAAGCCATTTCATATGCTTTTAAAAATTTGTGAGAGAGAAATAGCACAGTGTCTGATAAATACTGTGAAATGGCAAAGAACGGGCAAAAGTGATCATTAAACATCACTGGCTGTAACTAAATCTTGCCAGTCACAGACTTTAATTCTTACTATAAAGAAAAGCTTGGATATTCCCTATTTTTTTAAACAACGGATTTCAGAATCCTCCAATGTAATCCAGAAAAGTAGTACACTTGTCCCTCCATATTCACTAGGATTAGGGGCATAAGACCCCTGTGAATATGGAAAAACCACAAATAACAAAAACACCATGTTTTTATCAGAGAGGACACCTCTCTAGGAATCTATAGGTCCTCCAGTTCAACTCAGTGGTCAACGTCCAACAGACACTGACCACAGAACTGCACTGGAGGAGCTATAAATGCCTAGTAGACTATTCTCTCTAGGAATCTCTAGTTCTTTCAGTGTAACGTTTAAAGTTGACCACAGAGTTGCACTGGAGGACTTAGATATTCCTAGAGAGAACATATTAATCAAATCTGTGAATAATCAAATCAGCAAATATCAAAGCCGCAAATATGGAGGGTTGAGTGTATTTCCAGGTTCACTTTTAGAATAAACCAACACACCCTTAAATCTGAGGAGGTGTTTGAATGCAGGACCTGCTGACCATCCCAAAAACTGTATAGTGTACTACCCAAACATTCAGAAATGTAAGGAAATACTAATTAAAATAAGAGGGATTAATATCTGCATTCTCTGCATCTCTTTCCACTTCTTGACATCTCTCAAGAAAGCGAACAAGATCTCTCTTGCATAGCATCGAAATGTATATTTGATGTTTTATTGGTTGATTATTAATACAAGAATCTGAGATAACAGAAATAAATGTCTGAAAGGTAATGCATCCTATCACCTTACATGTTTAATATATATGCTGAAAATATCATAAGAAAAGCAGAATTAGAATCACAAAAAGGAGGAGTGAAGATAGGAGGAAGCAACATTAACAACCTAAGATATGCAGATGACACCATAAGCAGAAAACATTCAGGAATTGAAACAGTTAATAAAGAAGGTCAAAGATAAATGTGGAAAGGCAGGTCTGATGCTGAACAAAAAGAAAACAAAAATAATGACCACAGAAGAAATACCCAAATTTAGTCTAGACAATGAGGAAATTGAAATAGTTAAAGAATTTCCATATCTAGGATCAAACATTAACCAGAATGAAGACTGCAATCAAGAAATAAGAAGACGACTAGGAATGGGAAGGGCAGGTATGAAATAAGTGGAAAGATGCTGAAGAGCAAAGACATACAACTGAGCCCCAAAGTCAGAATTGTTCAGGCCACTGTATTCCCAATTACCATGTATGGATGTGAGAGCTGGATGGTGAAAGAAGCAGACAGAAATAAAATCAACTCATTTGAAATGTGGTGCTGGAGAAGAGTACTTAGGATCCCGTGAACAGCCAAGAAAACAAACAAATGGGTCCTTGAACAGGACAGACCAGGGCTCTCCTTAGAAGGTAAGATACTCAAGTTCAGACTATCGTACTTTGGCAACATCATGAGAAGGCATGGATCACTAGAAAAAAACAATCATGCTAGGAAAGGTAGAGGGTAGAAGAAAGAGAGGAAGACCACAAACCAGATGGATAGACTAAATCAGGGGGTCGAAGGCTTTCATGGCCGGTATCCATAGTTTTTGTGGGGGGTTTTTTTGTGCTATGTGGCCATGATCTAGAAGATTTTATTCCTGATGTTTCACCAGCATCTGTGGCTGGCATCTTTAGAGAAGATATACCCAACTCCTTTCCAGGCAAGCATTCTCTGAAGATGCCAGCCACAGATGCTGGGAAAACTCTTCTAGAACATAGTCCGAAAAACCCACAAAAAATTATCAATCAGGGGGGTTAAGGGCAGGGGCTTGCAGGATCTGGGCAAGGCAGTAGATGATAGAGATTCTTGGAGATGTCTCATCCATAGGGTCGCCATGAATCAGTACTGACTCAAGGGCAGCTAAGAACAACAATAATGCTTATAAGGTCAGCTGCAGGACATGAGATTTTCCAGTCAGAATAGAGCCAGATGGAGTGATGGTCTGATACAGTATTAAGCAGCATCACATGGTGACACTTTTGTCTTACTCTCTCTTCTCATTATTTTAACTACAAAAACACACTTACAAAATGGTATAAAGTATTTTGTGCACCATTTAGGAACCAAACTATTACAGAATAATGCAAACAACGAATTATGTCAAAAGGTTACTAAAGCTGCAAGATCTTAAATTATTTAATTCAAACTTAATATTCAAAGTTAAAGGTTTCTTTTTAAAGGGTGAGTGAATACAGAAGAAAAATCTTAAATATTAAATCCAGCTATGTAAACATTAGCACAAATTTTCCTGTTGTAAAATTATTTCTGAATGGCTTTATTTTCTCTTTACAATCTCCTAAGAGGCATTTTAATTATCAGTGACTGAGAAAGAGATATGCCATTTGAACATCTCATGTTTAAGCATTATTACTGTCAGCTTAAGAATTATAAATTGCAACAGACTTCTCCAACCTGCCACCCTCCAAATGTGTTGGACTATAACTCCCATCACTTTGGACTATGATGACTAGGTGTCAAGAAATCATAAATCCAGTACATCTAGATGGCATCAGTTTGAGCTGGAATATAGGATAATTTTTACTGGAAGTATTTATATGCACTACTTCAAGTTAGCATATATTGAAGCAACACAAAATTCTTCTTTCAATATCAATGAGAACTGCCAAATAAACTACACATAAAATTGCCTGATGAGAAATTGCAGACAGAACAATATAGGTTTTAGAAAATACCTCCAAAGTATCAGGACATCTGATAATGAATTCCAGACAAAGCCAGAACTTAAGTTTACTCTAATAGACTTTCAGGTTTCTGGCAGTACCATTCAATACATATCTACTAAGAAATAAGTCCCACCAAATTCAATGGGAATCAGAAACAGTACTGCAGCCACAGCCTATTCAACTCAATTTAGTGGCCAAAAGAACAGTGACAGAATTCTCATTTTCCCTCCACCTACCATTCAAAAACCATGTTGTACTTGCTTGATTTTTGACCCATTCGTAAACTATTTATAATAAAAAATCTTCCAAGAAAACAACTGTACCAATGTTAATATCTATTCACAATAAGTCAGACAGCATTAGTTCTCAGCACATCAATCTGGAAAATGCACATTTTCTTACTTACCTCAATTTTGTCTATCTTTGCATCTCCCCAATAAAGTTTGCTTTCTTCAAGATCCAATGCCAAACCATTAGGCCACCCTAAAGAGGTGTTCACCAGGACTTTCCTCTCAGAGCCATCCAAATAAGCACACTCAATTTTTGGATTTTCACCCCAGTCAGTCCAGTACATATACCTGTTGAGAACCAGAGAAAGATATATTTCATATATGTGTCTGTGATATTGTTGCAACTTCAGGCTGTGATGTTCAAAGTAACTGGTAACAGAGTGTTCTATGTTTGCCCACAGATTGCAAGATCTGTTCAATATCCTTATACTTGTCATAACAAATAAGGGGGGAGTAGTAATGAATTCCATGTCAACAAACCATCAAAGATTTTAGTACCTCACCTTACGCGGGGGATCCGTTCCGGATCCCTCCGCGTAAGGCGAATTCCGCCTATGTTTGAGCCCCATTGGAAACAATGGGGCTCGTGTGCGGTGGCGCGGTGGCGTGGCTGCGCGTGGGGTGCAACGGGCGCGTGCGCCCATTCAATTGAATGGGACGCGCCGCCACTTCCGCCCCGTGCGTGCCGGCGGCTTTGAGCGCCTATGCTCAAAGCCGCCTATTAAAAGGCAGCGTATGGCAAGGCGCGACTGTACATGGCAGGCTTTGAAAACCAACAATCCCAAATTCATTAGAAAGTTATAGACTGAAACAAACAAACAAGCTGCACCAAGAAAATATAACCCATGGGAGGTTAGAAGTTATGCAACTTTTTCATCTGTTTGTTGTTGTTTCAGCTATACTATAATATAAAATGCTTTTCTGCCTCTAATACTAAATAAATACAGAGGGCTCTTGGCATTCACTGGGGTTTGATTCCAGAATACCAACATCTGGATGCTCAATTACCATTATATACAATGGCACAGTAAAATGGAGTTGTAGTTGTTGTGTACCTTGAAGTCGTTATTGACATGATGACCCCAAGGCAAACCTATCACAGGGTTTTCTTGGCAAATTTCTTCAGAGTGAATGTGCCATTGTCATCCTCTGAGGCTGAGAGAGTATGACTTGCCCAAGATCACTCAGTGGGTTTAGATGGCCAAGCTGGGATCCAAACCCTAGTCTCCAAAATCATGGTCAGTACTCAAACCACTATGACAAACTGGCTCTCCCAGTAAAATGGAGTCTTTTACATAAAAAGGCAAAATAAAGGTTTACTTTTGGGGGGTTTAAAAATATTTTCAAGCTGTGGACGGTTGAATCCGTGAATGCTGAATCCATGGATATGGAAGGCCAACTGTACTAATAAGAGTCAACCATCTTGTTGTATTATTGAATGGGAACAAAACCAAGATCCCCACTAAGATTGTCAACATGATCCAACTTCTTGAACAAAAAATCAATTTTATTTGTTTCTTTGTTTTTACTTTAGAATACACATTTATAAACTGATTATGACCAAAGTTGATATTCACACTTAGGCTGGCCCCTCCCTCCCTGCCCCCCATGTGATATTTATACATGATTTAATACTTTTGTGCAAATTCCTGAGTTACTGGCAATGTTGAGCTTTTGGAAGGGAACTCTTCTTTGTTGTGATTTGGTGTGAAACACATTTTAAGTAATAATATCAATCAAGCCAACAACAGGTAAATTTCCTAGCAGCCTATAAACTGATTAAAAACTTGTAACACTCACCCCATCACAGGATTGAGCACTATTGCTCTAGGTTCATCTAGGTTTTCTGATATAAGGATTTTTCTGGATGTCCCATTCAACCGCGTAACTTCAATGCGATCTGTACCAGTGTCAGTCCAGTATAAGTTCCTGGCCACCCAGTCCACTGCTATACCATCAGGATGATCTATTTCTGTTGACACAATGGTCTGGGCTTCAGATCCATCAAGGAATGCCCTACGAATTGCTCTGACATCATCATCAGTCCAGTATATGTAACCTTCAACTGGATCATAGTCTATTGCAATAGCATGCCTGATATTGTCTATCTGCAGGATAATGTCAGTGAAATCTGGCATGTCCAACGAAATTCTTCTTAAATCTGTTCTTCTAGCGAGCAAGAGAACTTCTTCAGCACCTGGGGGGAAAGCATCACCAGTAATCAGCAAGTGCTACTGTGTAAATCTGAGGGATATTTACTATTTAGAAGGCAATACTGTTGAAGCAATGGGAAAACCAAGGCTAACTTAGCATACATATTCCAATTTTGTTCAGTTGGGGTCATGGAGGACTGAATTTTGATTCCAAGAGCTTCAGCTGCTTTCCAGTATGCAGACAAAATGTTACCTTCTAAACCTAAATGCCGTTTTTCCTGGCATGTCTTTAACATTTCTATGCAAGTAAGCAGGAAAATCACACTAACTTAATACATTCAACATTTCAAGGACTACACCAGGAAGATTTATGCTCTGTTGACAACTACTTTATATGTTTAGATGTGCAAAGAAACAACAGAAAATTCAGGTGCTAACCACAAAACTACAATGCCACTTTTCTTATAATACAACGTTCTCTATGAAACCACCCTCTTCTTGATTTCTGTTTTTAAAAATATATATTCTGAGCAAAACTAAAACACCCAAAATGCACATTTTAGTTAATGAGACTCACAAGTTTAAAAAAAGGGGAGGGGAAGAGAAACAGTTACGTCTAATTTTTTTCCCGCTTTTTAAGAAAATTTACATATAGTCCACTTGTGTCATACGTGGGCTTCCCATATGCAGGCGGGAAGCCTGGGAGGACATAATGGCACGTGCCTCATGCCGTGCAGAGGAGCGTGCCCCATTAATCTCTATGGGGCTTGAGCATGTGCTGAATTTGTTTTACAGGGGGGAGGAAGTCTGGAATGGATCCCCCATGTATGGCACGGGCGGACTGTATAATGTTCATAAACTAAAATACAAAATCATAAAGTGATTCCATTTGCTTAATACAATGAAATCACATCCTTTGCTTGCATAGTTCTCTTTGGGAGAAATAGAGAAGATGTCTAGACTTTTTATCTCACCAAGCTGTCAGTTCAACCAACAGTTGTTTCCTGAAGGCTCAGCATTAAATGTAGTTTCCATATTCAACACTCTTTAGTATGCAATATAAATACTGTATCTGTGGGTATGTTAGTTTAAGTTCGAAAGGGGCAAGGTGGGTGAATAGTCTGCCTTAACCATTTTTATTGGGAAAGAAAAATACAGTATAATTACTTCTGGATAAAGGAGTATTAACTATATAGAGTTACTTTTGTTTTAAGTAGATTTATTTTTGTAAATATTTGGGTAATCTGGTGATAAAAGATCAATTTGTTTGTGAAATTAAATAAATAGGTAAAAGATATAAATGAAATTAATTATATCAGTTTTCAAATCTTTATTATATTATTTTTTATTTCTTGATTTTTATGGCTATATTAACAATATTATGTGAGACATATACAGGAAGGTATACATTTAAAATATAAGAAGAGAAGCAATTGATATGGAAGGATATATCCAGTGTCCTAGGTTTGGAAGTCTTTGCTTTTGTAGAATTTGTGTAGTCTGTTGGATGTATGTAATATGTATTGTAATGTGTAATGTAAGCAATGTTTTTTGGGGGGGGTTGGGCTCATGTTTGTTAGATGTATGTATGTAATATGTACTCTTTCGTGTGTTCTATCTGCATATTTCAATAAAGCTTTTTAAAAAAATTCAAAAATTGCTCCTTAGACCTTTTGTAGTTAGGTTATGCAACGAGGCTATACAAAAACATAGAGACCACTGCTATGGGTATACCACCATGCCATTTTACCTTCTTCATCCACTCCAGGTTCTGCATTTTCTTTCCTTACATTATTACATGTAGGACTGAAGTTATCTACCAGATGAAAATAAGTCCTGTGATTTGGGGAGATTGGGGGATATCCATCACAGAAACAATTCATAAGAAAAAATGCTGGAAAAATCCAATAAAACCTGATATAAAGTACCAATAAGGTCTGAGGATCTATTTCTTGGAATAACCACTCCCATCTGTCTTCCTTCCCATCTTGAGAAACTATGCGAAGGGAGAGAGGTGGAGGTGGTTATTCCAAGAAATAGATCCACAGAAAGGATATTGTCTCCAACACCTCTCAGACTTGCAGCCTTGGGAAGCTAGTGACAAAAAATTTGGATTAAAGATAGTGAGCAAAATAACATGCCAAAGTAAACAGTGGTATAATAGTGCCCTTGGGTCCCTGATGGCTTCAGCACATCCTTATTATATTCATTCTTCTTCAACACATATTTCCAGGCTTTGCTCTTGGATCTCCACAATGTAGCAGTGGCCAGGTGTGTTTTCTCCTTCACCCCAACATATTCTACTTGGAAACCACTTGTAGCCATTTTCTTACCTTCAGACCCACTGCCCATTCATATTTCAATAACAATGAAGAAAAATGGATTGTACAAATGTCAGGATTGGAATGGAGAGAGATTGTTCTGAAGAGGGGATAAAATCCCTGAATGAGAAGGAATAAGATGAATGCAAAATAGAAGCCCCTTCTGCACAGCTGCTCCTATCTGGCCTCAGTATCCCCTGATGCATTCTAAACTAAGGAAAAATTGCAAATAGAAGACCCAATTACTTGCTAAGAAATGTATACATTAAACCCTTGCTTATCAGTGCTTCACTTTCACGAATCACTATTTTGATGCCTGCAAATTACAGACAAGTTCCATTAATTTGATGAGTGGTCTGCTTTTTCGTCAGTTTTTCTTACCTATAAGGCTCGCTTAGGGCTTGCCTATGGAAAAAACAGACCTCTCCTTAAATTTATGGAATGTGTCTGTATAATTTCTAGTACCTTTTTCCCCATCTGCTCTTGCTTTGCAAGCAGTCCAAAATGAACCTCTGTAGCAATCCATTGAGTGCTCCTTGGTGCCTCCCTTGCAACCTTTTCTGCATTCAGTTTGTGGTGCTTCTGAGATTGTGGGCAGTGCATCTCTTACAGTATCACTGTACTGCATCACTGTGCAGGACATTAAAGGTAAGCTTTTGTTCATTTGATTTTACTTTTGTGTATACACAGCATGCTACAGTATTTCGCTTTTGCACATATTCAGAAGTGATGTGTAGTGTGTTATTTACATTTTTTGATGGCCAAAATGTATTTGTAAACTAAAAAAACCCTGGATGCCATTGTTCAATTGATTCCACTTTGACAGTGCTCTGGTCCTTAACTCGTCAGATAAGCGGGGGCTTCCTGTTCAGCAATCTGTTATAATGCAATGCAGAGATGGGTAATTTATAGCTCACATACCAGATGCAGGCCGCCAAGTCCCTTTTACAGACCCAGGCCTGTCGGGAGCCATCACTCTGTGTGCTGCCTGAAATATCCCCTGCAGGGCATGGCAGCTGACTGTGGCATTGCCACCTAAGCTCTGCAAAGTTGCGCATAATCTCATAACTTTGAGAAAAGTCCAGGTGGCTCAACCAAATTGACAACAGGCACCACTGTTGCCATGACAGAGAGACATCAAGGCCTCAGAATGGGAAACAAAACTGCCTTGAGCAGCCTAATGGAATATTGAAAAATAGCTTCTCTATAAAATGAGTTATATAATGGCATGCCTCATGCAGTAAGCTTCAAAGAATGTGCAAACCCCACTCCCCTCCAAAACCAAATCTAGTATGGAGGGAATATTTATTCAAATGCAAGCACTAAATGCAAGAATGTATGGGTATCTGTTTACGTTCACAGTGGACTAGACAGGTGGTGCTTAATTTAATGGAAGAGAGTAAGCAGAGTCACCGCTGCCAGACAGGCTCAACTGGTAAACACATGGTAATACATTCAGACATCACTGTGCAAAGAAGAAATGAACAGTTCTAAAATGCTGATGTGCTTAAATGACAAAGAATTAAAGACAGAAAGACACACAGACAGAAAGAGACTCTGATGTTAGTCATCCAGGGATGCTTCTAGGCGAGACTTTTATTTTGCTTCATTCACATAATTTTACATGTGTGTGTCCAGACACTGCACTCTGCCTTCTATAATCCTGTTCTAGTTTTGCACCACTTTCCCCATATATTTATTTTCTTCTTACCAAGCAGTATCTATGAAGAAAGGAAAGAGAAACTAGGTGTGCAATGGCTTTTAACTGGTTACATTCAAAGTCCTCCATATGGGTGCACACCCTATTTCAACATGGCATGTAAGGGATATTTTCAAACATACTTTTCGATGCCCATAGGTTCCAGCACAATATAAGTATTACCCTACAGAGCTGTTCATCCTGAAGGCACTGCTACGCCCCTTTGGTAAATATGTAACTACATAGCTGATGGAGTATAAACTGGGCCTGATTTAAATGGGTGTGTTCCCACACAGACACTGTATTGTTTAAACTGGTTACCATGACCCATATATACAACATTAAGAGGTCTGGGTTCAATGACCTGTGAAAAGAACACAGTTGCCATGCTTGTTCAGTTTTCAGTAGTAACCTATGTGTGCTTATTTAAAAAGACATGACCTTATGTTTAATACAGGCCCTATAGAAGGCCCCAAGTTTAGGAGTGACAAAATGGTGTGCCATCAAGTTACATGGCAAAATGCTCCTAAGAAACATAATGTTCAATTTTTTATGAAAGCAAATCAAGTTAGTTTTCCCAGTATCTTGAATTCTGCTTCTAAGACACTTTTTCTTTAACGACCAGTATGTCATCCTTAAGTTATATAGAACACACTAATCCTTGAAAATCCATGAACCTATTTACTAAAACAAAGTCACTCCAAAATTTCCATGTTTATTTCAAACAAATTGAAGACTCTGGAGCACAAGGACAATCCAATCTGTCTCTATGGTCTTCATGTCTCATCTACTTGCCATCCCTCCATTTGATTTCAACAGTAACACCACCTCTCATGAGTGAATCTTAAACTATTACCTGGCACATATATTCCCAGTCTTGAAACACTCATTTTAAAATGTGACATTAGCCCAACTAAACATGTTGCAAAGTGTCAGCTTTTTAATTTAAACAAAGAAATTGTTTAAATTAAAAAGCCATCACTTCTTTAACTAGCTTCAAAACGGAGTTGAAAACCATCCTGTTCAGAGAAGCCTTCCCAGGCATTGCATAATTGTCGCTTACCATCTGATGTTCTTTTGTTGCCTGTTTATTGAACCATTTCCTGTATTGCTATATATTGTATATGTATTATCCTACTTGAGAGTATGTATTTTCCCTGGATGAAGATTAACCTTCCATTTTGAAGCCAAGCCCTCCCTCCAGTCCATCTGCCTTGGTCCAGGCCTCGGAGGTAGAGAGGAACTGCTGGACCTCTTACCCTCTCCCTCCACCACTCCCTTCTCCTTCTGTGTCATGTCTTTTTAGATTGTAAGCCCGAGGGCAGGGAACCGTCTAAATAAAAAGATTGCATGTACAGCGCTGTGTAAATTTACAGCGCTTCATAAATAAAGGTTAATAATAATAATAATAATAATAATAATAATAATAATAATAATAATAATGTCCTTATAGCATCAGTGATCATTGTTAAGAATTTTAATTCACTGTGAAAATACAAAGCTGCAATCTCACTTCCAGACCACATATGTGTCCAATTGTTAGCAATACTGCTTAGGACAGAGGTAGGAATCAAATTCTGAGGCACCTGAGAATTTTCCATGTCTGGTAGGAGAGTTTCTCTAGGTAAAATTCACCCATATAAAACAGGCCATAAAATATTAGCTCATAAGTCATCCAGATGCTTGTTTCAAGTAAAGGAGGCAGCCAGTCATTTCTCGCATGGTAAATGGGAAGGAAAAATTGTCCCCCAAAGTCTAAGTTCATCATCAGCCAATCCGACTTGATGCTGGAAAGTTCCTTCCTCAGCTAACACAGGAATCTAAAGTATTATTTAATGCAATATGTATACCCTCTGTGGTTTTTAAAAGTCTATGGCCCGGTATAGACAGGCCTCGTGGCACATCTTCACGTGCTACAGTTGCCTCAGGGTGTCACTTACAGATGCCTCGCAACCCTAGCACGTCTTCCATACGTCAAAATGGCAGTGCTATGTACAGATGGGTGCTGCCATTTTGATGCGACGGACACCTAGTGTCCGCACATCACGGCACCATAATGACATCGCGAGTGCACCATTGGCGCACTGCGGCGTCATTATGGTGCCGCAAAAAGAAACAGCTTTTTGCAGGTTCTTTTTGCTCTGTGAGGAAGCCGTGCGGTTTGTCCGCTGCGGCTTCCTCACAGAGCAAACCAGGGCGCTGGCAGACTGCCCTTTTGTACTGGGCCTATGTTTACATCAATCAACAACTATTTGCCAGAAAATAATAGGGGAAAGAATATGTATGTATGTAACACTATACGAGTCACTCATTTAGCAAGGAAAATTGCACAAATGTCTTATGTTTAAAAAAGGGAAAGCAAGTAACTTGGGACTTCTTTAGATTTTCCACATCAAGGTAGTTAGACTTCAATTTTATTTTTTGATACAAATCTTTCCTCTCTGCCACCAATATTCCAATTTCAATTTATTTATTTTCTCTTTCCTGTTGCCCATAATACCACAGATTTTTTGCCAGCATATCTAGCAAAACCATAGAATCATAGAGCTGGAAGAGACCACAAGGGCCATCCAGTCCAACCCCCTGCCATGCAGGAACTCACAATCCAAGCATCCCTGACAGATGGCCATCCAGCCTGTTTAAAGACCTCTAGGGAAGGAGACTCCACTACACTCCGAGGGAGTGTGTTCCACTGTCCAAAATGGATAGTCCTAAATCAGTATAGTCCTATTATTTTAATGAGATGCCTTAGGAACACTTGATAACTTTTGTTGAAAGCAAAAACACCCTACAAACACAAATATTAGTCCAGTCATCTTCAATCTCTGAGCTCTGTATTCTCATTTTGTAGTTAACAAGAAGCCTTCCAGAAAAGAGAAAAGAGGGCCCAGTGTGTATGTGATTATTTCTGCAGCCCTGGCAGTATCCCCTTTTACCCATTAATTTTAAATAAAAAACATCAACACTAGGTGTAGCACTTTCAGAGATTTTTTTTTTAAGTTTCAGTTCTGAAAATGGCAGCTGCATTTTATTTACAAAATTAACTCCAATCAAAGCTGACAGTAGCAAAGCAGCCCATCTTGCCAGCTAAACAAGAGCTGTTTGCCACTCTCCCCTTGGCCCACTTCACATCTGACAAGTGACAAGACATCTACAATACAGTAACAAATGCTCCAATTTATCCACCCAACCTAAACAAATGTAGACAGCACTGGTTGCCTTTGCTAATCCACACCACAAAATACCATGCTATTCCTTTCCCATTTGTCTGTCTACTAATCAGACTAGAACAATGCTCCATTGTAGGGACTTTTCTTGCTCCTTTTCCATTCCCCTCAGACTCCCCAAACCACCACCACAAAGGCTGCTAATTTTTGCAGCTACCATTTTTCTGGGAATGACTCTGGCCAGAGAAGAGGATTTGCAAATTCTAAAACATTAGCTGGTAAACCATTCAAGTCTTGCTACCTTTGGAAAACAGATCAATCTAGTGTAAGATCCTTAAATACACAGCACATCCTTTCCATTAAAATCAAACAGATTTTTTGTAAAGCCATACATACATAGAGATGTGAGATATATGCAAATCTGTTAATTTGCTGTAAGAGATTAAATTAGCTGGCAAAATTTCTCTGCATGATGTAGGGGGGAAACACTGTTGTGGTGGGGGGGGGGGGGAGGGTGGAGAAAACATTATCTTGCTTGTTAGTGTTTTTGCCAGCTTTCCAAACAAATAAAATTCAGTGTAAGGAAGTTTGTTAGCACTCAGGCGTTTTTAACATTTTATTTTTGCAGCAAGTAACATACAAAATAGTAACATACAAAATAGCCATCTAATTTTGTTTTCCAAATCTACATATTTATAACTGACTTCCCAGTTTTACAGAGAGAAATAACTGAATTACAGCATGATTTATTTTACTCAAGTGAACTACTTGATAAATGCCACTACTGTATGCTTAACAAGGGAATTAAATGCCAAGCCATTTGTGAACTGTTTCATATTTACTCTGAAGCAATTACCTTGCACTGCCCCACTGTAGAACTTGTGCCATTAGCAATCCAACATTTACAATCCAGTAAATAGTTAAGCGATTGCTATCAATATGGAGGTAAACTGCTGCAATTAAAGGAAGTAAATCATTGCAATTCTCTTAAGAGAGGGTTTCAGTAAGATGATAAATATCAGAGAAAGATAAGCTTCCATGTCCTTCAGTGAAACAATTCCTTCCAGTTTGAAATACAGACAGATGTTGCATGAACTAATTCCTCCATATTCATCAATACAAACCTCTCCCAGAACTAAAGGGAGGTATGTCTTGTGCGTGGGTGCGTGTACACACATGCGCATGTGAAGAGGGGGGTGACCAATAACCGCAACAAGCTTGAAGCAAGTTTCAATTTGTTGGATTTTTTAGTGGAAAACTATAACCCACCTGCTCAAACTGGTTAGCTCACATCTCATTACACTCATTTCAAAGAAGTGATGTAAAAAAATCCAACCTAACAAAATAGCAATGAAGGACAGGAACAGCACTATTTCAAATGAGATACCCTGTGCTATGGTTTTTCCCACAGGACTGATTTTTTTTAAATTAGAGAAATAGGCAGTAGGAAAGGATTAACACTCTCTTCCTCCACATTGTGGCTCATATCCAACCAGCTGACTGGGTTGCTCTTCACTAAAAAGACACACACCTACAATAAATCCTGATCACCAATCTCTTGCATCACAACTAGCTGCACCCTAACCTAAGGTGAGCAACAGTGCTCCAAAAGTTCTCAGTGCTAAGTATTTATCTAAAGGAACCCGTTTCTTGAAGGATGCCAAAACTGATCTACGCGATCTATGCAGATTGTACAACTATGAGCTTGAAATCTGAAAGCCAAAAATATCCTTTGCGTTTGACTAATGACTTAATGCTAGTCTAGGTACACCAAGGAGCTAATTAATAAGACCAGGAATCAAAGCATGTGGATGTTGGCATAAGACAGGGAACCACAAAAGATGCAGAGCTTGGGAAAGAAATAATCCATAAAACTGAACCAAAAAGCTACATTCTTATGCAAAACCAGACTTCCTGTTCCCATCCCACTTTCCCCCCTTTTGACAGAAAGCCCTTTAAAGAATGTCTGGCCTAACAATAGAAAGGTGCTAACGCCATATAAACAGTCACACATTTCTGTGCCCTTAGCTAAAATACGAGATGCCCAGTGGGCTGTTTCCCACTGCCAGAAACACAAAGTCAATATGAATGTTTTGAAAGGATTGTTCTGAGCATTCAGCAAGGGTTTCTAAAGCTGTGAAAGAAGGGTTGTTTTTTAAAGGGAGGCAGAAAACCTTCATTCACTACCTTAGAAAGCATGTCAATAACACATCTAAAGCAGAAGGAGTAATTGAAAACAGGTCCTGCTTTCCAGCTTTCAGTTTGCAGTGCTGCATGCATGGCTGTACAAAACCACAGAAAAAAGTGGAGGGAGAAAAACAGGCAAACATGGGCAGCACCCCTTCCCTCTCCATGATTTGCTCTGAGAAATGGTAGGGTTTTTTGTACAACCTCTTGAATCCCCCAGACAGCATGGCCACATTTCTAGGCTCTGGCTTTCATACATCAGTATCTAGGCAACTATGCTTACTATGTTGTTGTTATATGTGCATATATATGCCTGTGCCTGGCTTCCACTCCACCAAATGCATCTGAGGGAGTAGACTGAAGTCTATGAAAGCTCATGCTGCCAATTTCTTTCTTTCAGTTAGTCTCAAAGGTGTTAAAGATCTCTCCATATGTTGTTGTTATTCCTATTCCATATAATTTGAACAAGGAAAGTACTACTGTCAATGTTCTCAAAGAGCTACAATAAGCATTTGTTGTTGTGTACCCTCAGGTAGTTTTTGACTTATGGTGACCCTAAGGCAAACCTATCATTCTCTCAAAGTAACCCAGTGGGTTTCCATGGCTGAGCAGGGATTTGAACCCTGGTTTCCAAAGTCATACTCTAACACTCAAACCACTACAGCATGCTGGCTTTTACAATAAGCATGCTACCTTGTTATTCTAACACCTTCCCCACACTTTCTTTTAGTAGCCTGAGCTACTAAATTGTAGAACATATTAAAAGGAAGTATTGACATAAAATAATTCAAATGTTACTGTTGTAACCCGCCTGGATTCCTTGTGATTGGGCGGGCTATAAATAAATC
>NC_056522.1:262161280-262173090 GCF_019175285.1 Sceloporus undulatus
ATTATTATTATTATTATTATTATTATTATTATTATTATTATTATTATTATTAATGACCTCTCCTGCAGTGTTTATTTAGAGTTTTCTGCATTGGCAACTGGTTGGACTAGTTGACCTTTGAGATCCCTTCTAACTCTATGAAAACAGAGTAAGAAATTGGTTGACCTTGATGTTCTTTTCAAGTGTTTGGCATATGTTGAAGGGGATGGGGATACCATTTTTACTGGAAAAATCTGAACAGAAAATACAACTATGTTCAGGTGAATTAATGCATTTACAGAGGTCAGAAACCCTGGAAACCAGGGCTTCCAGTCATCTGAAGCTCTGTAACTGCATTTGAATGAACATGGTTACATTTCTCTGGATATAGAGCAGAATATAAACATTTTAATAAATAAATTATAAATAATAAATACAATTAATTTCTGGTCTTACTAATAAACATGGGGGGACTATGGATGGAGCCAAGAATACATATTTCCATTTCTCTTCACAGAGATTTTTTAAAAACAATGTGCAATGGGATCTTGAAGCACCTTTCAGACTAACTCAAAGAAAGAAGTTGGCAGCCTGAGCTTCTGTAGACTTGAGCCTAAATCCTCTGATGCATGTAGAAAGTAGGCTGAAGTCTATGAAAGCTCAAGCTACCAACCTCTTTCTTTCAGTTAGTCTTAAAAGTGCCACAAGATCCCTCTGCATACTGATTTTCCAGATGAACACAGCTATGTCTCTGAATGCTACCTTTCTTTAAAAAGTCATTAATGTCAGTGATAACAATAAGTTTCCATCTTTTACTGAACTGAGCACCCACGCTCAAACTTGTTTCCTTCAGACTGAGATTAATATTGATGGACAGTTTAATAGCAATGTCCTTATTTAATTGCAAGAATCTTCCAGGGTAATTAAAAATAGAATATTATCAGTATATCAGTAAGGCATGCTATAAATTCCAAGAAGCCAATCATGAAACCTGTAGTACAGTTGTGTGCTAAAGTGGCTCCTATGAAGAAGTACTACCACTTCATTCAAGTACTACCACTTCATTCAAATACATTTGTTTTTCTTAGCAGTTTTCTCTTTCACAGTTTAATAAGTCCTCTGAAGAAAAATCCTTCCTAGTATACCACTGCATAGAAGTAGAGCTCCAGTGAAGCTGTTACTGTATTATATAATATGCCAAACAAGTACACATCTGTATTTATTCCAATTTTTTTACTGTGTTTTATTACAAAATCTATGCAAATAAAATTTACTTACTGTTCCATAAAAAAATGTACAGACATGCCAGATCCAGTACAGCAAGATTTGCAAAGCTCTTGGATTTAATTTTGTCTTTTTTTGTGAAGTGGGAAGTTTCCTACTGTTGAGCATATATTTGCCAGCACCTTCCCACTACAAGCACAAAGAAAGAGAGGGAGAGAGAGACCCAAAGAAATCTGTTCAAGCAGGGTCTGATATTTTTTTAACCTGACTGAATCTTTATTAAACATGAACACAAGGTATTATACAGTACTGTACAGGGTTTAGCAGATATGCCTCACAAACATCTCTCTCAAACAATATCAAACACCATTTTGTTTTTTGAAAGAGCTGAACCATCTTTCTTTGCTGAAAATACATATCAGGACCTGATCTACCTGTGAATGGTATCACTACATCAAAGACTGCACTCAAAGAAATGTTTCAATATTATTCTTATGTACTTGCATTCTATAACCTTGAGTAAGAAAGCAGTCTCAAATGGACAGAGAAGCACAAATCTTTGTAACACATGAATGCTTAAATGAGGCACAGGTCAAGCTCATAAAATCAGCATTCCAAGAAGGGCATCTGCATATAGTTTCTATTCCCTGCCTATATTAGAGGTAGCTGTCTTAATAAATGTAGAATGTGCCCTTCCTGAAGACATCAACTTCATCTGTCATGATGTTAAGATATGATGGGGTTGTTTCTTTCACATTAGTTGGCTGGGTGCTCTGAGCTAACTCTGAATCAGTAGTATGCAGGCACTATATATGAAGGCTTGGGGTCTTGAGCTCCTGTCACAAGAATTTAACTGCAACTGATTTCATATAGACAAAAGGCATTGTAATTTGGGGAGAGGGGAATGGAGAGTAGCTAGGAAAGAAAAGGTTGGGGGGGGACCCAAAACAGAGAGCTCACAATCCAGATCATTCCTTCTGTCTGCACAAAGTGTAGACAAATATTTAACTTGTCCAAAGTTCTTACTAAACTCACATTCTCGTAATCTCTTGAGCAACAATTTCTCTGGGCCAGAGGCATCACTGATCAAAGTTTCCTACCTGCTTTGCATGTTTTGCCATCTTCCTGAAGCTGGACTCCAGTGGGACAGCTACAGCTGTAAAAGGGATCTCTTGGAGACAACAGGCACAAATGGGAGCAACCACCATTATTATCCTCACAGGGTGTATGAACTTCAGAAATCAAAAGAGAATAAAGCAATTAATGTTTAAAAATAAAAACAGAAGCTCAATTCTCTGTAGCAAACTGAACAGCCTTATTCCACAAATATGCAAGTATGTTCTTTTAATAGAAACAGCATTGAAAATAATTTAAATAATTATATTCCTGTGCGTATTGTATATCCTCTTAGTTATTACATTTGGTTGAATAACCTCTATCTCCCAGAATGCATTTTTATAAAAGAGATAGTAGGACATATTAAGCCTTAGCACTGTTCTTACATACCAAAACTTACTTTATGTGCACAGACTGCTTCCCCCTCCTAAGAACGTCCCTATTATCCCTTCCCTGATGTTCCAATTTAACTGAAATGCTTAAATTCAGTGTGAAGAATTGGTATGAAAATCTTTTAGAGAGAAATTCTTGCTTGGATTGACAGTGACGTTTTCCTTTATAGAACTCACACAACAAATTTCCAAATCCTAATCACAGTCCAGACTAAGTAGTTGGAAGTGCAATAGGAAATTTAGCACAATATGAATATTGGTAAAAATTCTGAAAAAACAAATGTAGATCTAATTTTAGTTGGAGAAGCTCAGTGTTTTTGCCAGCAGATTCCTTTAAAATGTCTTTGGTGGAATATCCCAAAGTCTCACACCCTAGTGTGGAGCAAAAATATGATCAGAGACCAATAGAAGATGCTAGGGACCTTAACTGATGTAAAGATTCCTCCCTTTCCTTACCCCAAGGATTGTCTGCAGAGCTAAAGTTTTAGGGTTTTAATGCTGTGCAGTGCTATTTTTAAGATTTGTATGTCGTCTTTTAATGAACTGTAATGTTTTTAACTTTATAACTGTTAAAATGTTTTAATTTATTTTATTTATTCTTTTACTGATGCTTTTGAATAGTCAATCTGCATTGTTTTTAAATATGCTGTTAGCCAACTTGAATCTCACTATTGAGAGAAAGGCAGGACATAAATAAATAAATGACTTAAGAATAAGAATACTAGTACCACATGCACATCCCTGCTGTGGCTACGTACATAGTGTCTCTCACATTTAGAATAACAGTATAAGCAGTGTTTTTTAGGCTAGATTTTAAGATCCCTTGGAAATGATCTAGTCAGATTTTGGCATGTAAAAGAAAATGCTATCAACAATACAGAAAAAGATAATAATTCAGGAATGTCAAGCAAACTAGAAGTTAATATTCTATGCATTCCTAGACTGTCATCTTATACAAGGACCATAATCAGCCCAGCAATATACAAAAACAACTTGGGGAGAGATGGAATCCAAATCCAATCCTAGTCAAGAGACAGTGGTATCTGAGCTATTTCTAGCAGATAGTATTTCCCTGTGCACCAGGTTTTCCTCACTACTGTCCAGAAATACTGTGACCCAAGGGTGGGACATTCCCTCAGCTGAGAGAAATGTCAGGAATTCAGAGATCACCACACAACTCTATCTGGAACGCAAGGACAAACTGTAGCCGTGCACATACCCAGTGCCTTCTACTGAAGTATTGCACCTGTTTCTCAGCTAGAGTAGATCCTAAATTCCTTTGTTTACTCCACTGCTGTTTACTGTCAACTTTACTATCCAAGTAAAGTCAGTACCACATACAGAGACCAAATCTTTTGGATTGGCTAAATTCTATAGTCAAGTAAATGAGGCAAAACTTCTTATTTTTATTATTAGCTTCCCAACATTTAGCATCTACAAGCTACATCTTCTTAAACAATTCAAAGCCTGCAAATGAGATCAGCCTGTTTTATTTGCTCCAACTTTTCCCACAAAACTTCGTCCGCTGATAAAGATGGAAATTCAGTCCAAGTGGAATAAGAGGAGGAATCCCTCTCCTGGTAATTATTATTATTATTATTATTATTATTATTATTATTATTAATAATTTGTATACCGCCCTATGGCAAACCAATCCGGGCGGTTAACAACAGTAAAATATAAAATATAACAATTAAAAACACTTTATCCCTCCCCCCCCTTAAGACAATATTAAACAGTATAACATATTAAAACACAATATCAAAGCATAAAAACAACAATTAAAAACTAAAAACCCTGATGTCCCTCTGTGCAAATTAACTGTGCAAATATGCTCTTTCTGCTGCACAGAGTCTCAACAGCCATGTTAAAAATTACAGCAAGAGACCAAATAATAATAATGATGATAATAATAATAATAATAATAACTTTGTAGAATTATTATTATTATTATTATTATTATTATTATTATTATTATTATTATTCTTTATTTATATAGCATTGTATATTCTAAATGAGATTTAGAATTACTCATTTAAAGCTACTTTTAGTTTGAGGGTGTTACAGATGTTCACTATTGACTTCCATTCTCAATTCTTGATAAAGTCTGTTTAGACGAGCAGACAAAAAGACCTGAAGACTATTCTGATTGAAGAATTTTTCATTTCATCGCATCTACTTTGTTTTTATGTTTGGCTTACGCTAGGAATCACATTTATCAGCAGTTACAGACAGTCTAATCGAAAGGCCTGGAAATCACTCAATGTTTTTATTTATAGACTCATGATTCCCAGCATTACATAATTATACATAATTATAGCACAGGGTTTCTCAACCAATCCTGGGATTCCAGGAGACATTGCTAGGGATTCCTCAGGAGATTATGGGATGGGGGTGCAAAATTGAGCTGTAGATATAATATTTTTTAATGCAGGGGCAGCAAGCATGAAACACTCTAAGTTTCCACCTGCAAAATTGCACTGAAACATTCCAGATCAGCCAATGACTTTAAGAGGAAGATCAGAGATTAAGGAAGTTACTACACTGGTGAAGAGGTCAAAGGAAGAGATACCAATGGTAGGAATGATTCTGTTTGTTCCCTCACATTCCAAACTTGTGAACTGAGAACATTCTAGCATTGTGTCAATATGGAGCAGAGAAATCATTTCAGGCATTCTTTTTTGAAAGAGCTGTGAAGTCTAGAATTTTTGGAACATAGTATTTAAAGCTGACATAGGCGGGTTACACACTGCCAAAAAGTACATGCTTGGCACGTACTAGGGTTAGGAAGGGGCGTCCATGGGTGCTGCCATTTTGAGCTAGCGGACGCTTAGCATCCACATGTCGCGGCGTGGAAATGATGCTGCAAGTGCGCTATTGGCACCTTGGGGCGTCATAACCGTGCCGCAAAAAGAACCTACTTTTTGCAGGTTCTTTTTGCTGCGCCGAGGAACTGCACGGTTTGTCCTCTGCGGTTCCCTGGCGCAGCAAACATGGGCGCCGGCAGAGCGCCCTTTTTGGGCGCTCTGTAAAGCACCATAGGCACCTACATTTCAGTCTAATCTGACATGCATGCCAACTAGTGCAATAATGGGAAGAATTTGTTCTTGCTCTGCCACAATTATGTGTGTTGTTGTTCCAAAACTCCACATTTAAAAACACTAATATCACCTCACCACATATAAACGAGAGAGAGAGAGAGAGCAAATAAATATGAAACATACAATACGGTTGTCTTTCTGGGCTCAAAACCTGGATGTCCATTGGCGAGTACAGTGAACTTAGTATTTCTCTCCTTTTCTCTCCTGTTCTTTTGTTGCAGGCATGAATGGAACGAGTTTGCCAATCTGTCCAGTAAAGTGTATCCCCAGCCAGCGTCAAAGCAAATGGGTGAGTGAGACTACCTTCCACGACTTTTTCCCTGGTGGGGGAAGGAAGTATTTTGAAAATAATTATATTGCAAGTATTTTGTGAGTTAATATGCAAATCCAAGAAGTTAACTCCTTAAGTGAAAATGTAGGTTAAAAAAATGCTAACTCCCACATAAAAGCACTCCAGTTTACCTAGGTCCAACATCCCCATCCCACTCAACCCTTTTCTCTTGTATTATCCAAAAGAGTAATATATGCAGCCATAAACAATAAGTCTCCTGTAACCATTTGCCTTTTTTAAGTCTTTAACTTTCATTTTTAATTAATGGCGATCCAAAGGTAAACCTACCATAGAGTTTTCTTGGCAGGTTTCCTCAGAGGGGGTTTGCCATTGCCATCCTGAGGTCAAGAGAGAGCGTGACTCACCAAAGTACCCAGTGGTTTCTTTATGTCTGAGTGGGGATTTGAACCCTGGTCCTAGTCCAATGCACAAAACACTATGCAATGCTGGCCCCTCTCAATGATATTTTGTGGTACTGACTATCAGTTTTGGTTGATGTGTACAAGACATCCTGGACTACTTTAATTAATTTATATTAACAAATGTCTTGTACTTTCCAAACTGTAACTTGTCCCGATAGGATTGGCTCCAGAGTATAGAATTGATTCAATCACCTTCCCACCTTTCACCCTGTAGAGATGAGGTAGAAATGGGTGTAGCTCTATTGGAGGAAAACAGGGGTCTGTTTTCCACTTGCTAGCCACTGTCAATGAGAGTGCATGGTCAACCACTTCAATTTTTATGAGTGTTCTCCCACTGTACTTGAACATTCTACATATGAGAATAAAATTTTCACATTAAAAAACAAAATGGATACTATGCTATGCTATGTTTACTAAGAGGTTCCCACTAAGAGATAATTCCACTTTGGGAGAATTTACAGGCTCAGGAATTTCTCACAATTGAAAAGGGCAGGCAGCCGTATTTGTAACACAGAGAATTTATTGCCACAAAGTTTAATTGATTTACCTCCATTAGAACTAAAGGGCAGTCAGGCACGAAAAGAATTTCATAATTTCCATTTATTGTTCCAAAATAAATTTAAATTTCTAGTATTATATATAAAAAGCAGCTGCATTTGTGAATGGAAACAAATTTGGTTATTGGTTTGTGTGCACAGAATATAGATATGTGATGCACAAGTTTTAATTACCATGTCCAGGGGTTTCTCAAAAGGGATGATAGTTAAGACAGGCTAGACTGACTATTTTATCTTAACTGACAGCAACATGAATCAGGAGAAGCCAACTGGAATTCTGATGCTAACTTTTTTTTTACATACCACATGGCAAATAACTTGCACTCCTTTCTAGGATTAATTAATCCTTTCTAAAAGTAATCCAAGACTAATTCTGCAGCTCTCAATTTTTTACAGAACAGAAAAGTAACTCTGAATCCTCAGCGATACTAGGTTGCTGCAGTCCAAAGTAGCAAAAGCTCTGCAATTTTCCCCAATCCAATCACCCCCCCCCCCAAATCCCTAGAGTTTTCACTGGAGTGTACAGTGATATCCTCTCATTCTCTACTGCCTCTGAACCCCATCTGAATGTGCATGTCAGAAACAGGCTCCAAAAGTAATGGAGACTGGAAAGATAAAAGTGATGTGCAGCTGCCCTAGTGACTGTAGTAGCAGTAAACAGAAGGCGACAGCAGAGCAGCTATTACGCTCCTCACAGTTTCCAAATGTCTCTGGCCAAATTTCCAACAAGCAAAGAGCAAGGCAACAATTCTCCATGGGAACTTTGTTGTTATTAACTGTCATTAAATCGACTTCTCCCTGTGGAGACCCTATGAATGAGAGACCTCCTAGTCACCCTGTCATCAACACCCTGCTCAAGTCCTGCAAACTAAACTTGGGGGAACATTTTGGCACAATTGTTCAAACCTTTAGATACTGTTTCTTTATATTTGCCACTGTTCATGTAGCAACTCTGGGTGCCACAGTTCCCAACAGAGGGGTGTCTCCTTATTGGTCAGGCTTTTTGCAGACTGGTTATTGCAATGGCTTTTTGGTATCAAAGGACTGAGTCCTTTCCTTAAAGTTGTGCTCTGTAGCCTAGTTCAAGGACAAAACAACCCCCTTCAGCCTCAACACAAAGAGTTCCTTTTTGTGAGTGGAAGGGGATATACATACTACCTTGAGTCCCATTAGGGGATGAAGTATAAGAAACAGTTGAAAGTACACCAGACATGGGAATGCTTTTCAAAAACAAATAAGAAAAGAAATTAAGAAGACAGTTTCTCCGAGCATTAAGAGAGACTTCTTTGTTTTGGATTTTTACACAGTCCAAGAATGTCTTTTCTTTCTCTTTTAAAAACTTATTCCTCTATTCAGTAAATTTAAGGAAGGCCAAAAGAGCCAAACCAGTTTTTTTTTAAAAAAAGAGATCAACATTTTATTCATACTGCCATTCTTTACTTTATGACAGTTTGTTCAAAGCAAAGATTTATATGGCATCATCTGATTTCTATAATGAATTGATAAACCCTTACGAATATTTAGAAATAGCACAGATGGGTGATGTTTTAAGAAAGCATAATAGAAACAAGAAGAGCTAGGCTAAACCACTAAGAAGAGGAGGAAATGCAGGTGAAACAAAACAATATAACTGAGGTCTGAGCGATATGAGTAACTTACTATCAAGGAACAAGGATGAAAGACAAAGAAATACATCTTGATATGATGCTACAAAGTCATCTAGCTGAAATTATTGTAGCTTAGTTCATTAATATATATTGAGCAAGATCTTTTTTTAAATGAAGTTGTAACCCAAACTTTCTGCCATCACTGATAAAACAAACATTTGAAATAAAATAGTAATTAAAACATCACATAAAAACAAATAAGCAAAAAATTACTAACAATAATAAAAAACAGGGCCAACATCAAGCAGTTAAACCCTTTCAGCCATAGATCTGATCATCTGCCAAAGGCCTGCCTGAATAAAGGTAATCAACATGGCTATCAGAGAGTTCATAAGCACCAAGAAAGAAAGAAAGAAAGAAAGAGAGAGAGAAAGAAAGAGAAATGTAGAATTTTAGCAATCTAACATTTATTTTACACATATACACAGACAAACATACCTGAAAGAGCCATCCAGATTTGCTCTGTGAATGAAACTCAGCTTTGCATCAGCCCAATAAAGCTTTTGCTCTTCCAGATCTATGGTGAGTCCATTAGGCCAATAAATGTCAGAATCCACAATTATTTTCCGAACACTACTGTCCATTCCAGAACGCTCTATTCTAGGTGTTTCACCCCAGTCTGTCCAATACATGTATCTGGAAATTGAAAATACAAGTGTTATTGTAAGGGAATAAAAACTGCTCTAAACGTAACCTCCTTATATTTTCAAAGGTAAAAGAAAAGACTATAAGAACATCAAAGGATTCTTTTTTAAAATGAGCTAGAGCTTTTCATTTGTCCTCTGTCTTTTTCTAAAGTGATTTGGGCAATATGCTGGGTTCTGAAATCAGCCCCAGGATAATGGTGTTGGCTCCTATGCACAAGTGTTGAAAATTGTTTCCTACTTTTTTTAGCTCTATGAAGTTTCACAATGGCACTGTGTGCTTACACAGATGATGGCTCTAGGCATTATATACAAAGTTAGCAAAGATTTTGCGAGGAACAAATGGTTACATGTAATATTCAATCTTTTAATCTACATTATAATTTCCAGTAGTCAAAAAAATCTTTTAGTGCAATTTAAAAAAAGTTAACAATTGATCTGGTTAATAAATCAAAGCAGAGGAACAATTTCTTTATAATGAACTTATGACTGGATCACTTAGTAATTAATTACCCTTTGGATGCCCCAATAACCCAAGTTCTCTAAGCAGAATACACAAATATAGAAAACATAAAATCAAGAGTATCAAATAAAGGAGTATATAATAAAACCAATAGTAAAGAGTATAAACCATGCACCAAAGAAACCCTTGCACATAATAAAACAGTACAAAGCTCTAAATTTATTTGTCAGAGTCCACCCTTTCCCTTCAGTGAGTTCAAAGAATCAGTGCACATAGCTCTCCTCCTTCTCATTTTATCCTCACAACTATTCTGTGAGGTGGGTTAGACCAAGAGCGTAAATTTGGTCCAAGGCTATCCAGTGAGTTTCATAGTTCAGTGTGGACCTGAACCTGGATCTCCCAAGTTCCAGTCCAACACTGACCACCACTCAACAACAGCTTCTATGAACATACGAAGATCTGAAGGCCAGGCAAGCCTCTCTGGCAAGGTTGTTTCACAGAAAGGATATGGCTACCAATTAAAAGGTCTTCTTATTATTTTTAGCCTCTTTCTTTGTTCCATTTGGTACCTTAGCAATAATCTCAGGGTCCAGGTAGGAAGATAGATGTGTCAGGATACAACCCTCAAGACAACCTGGCCCTAAGCTATTTAGAATTTTAAAGGGTACAACAAACATTCTGAATTGGCCAAGGAAGAGACTGGCAGCCAGCGAGATGTTAATGGACTGCCATAATGTGACTCCCAACAATTAATTTGGTAGTTATTATTGGGATGTTTTATCTATCTTTTTAACTTTGTGTGTCTTTTATATAATTTCATATTGTTTTATGTGATGATCGGAATCGCGTGTGTGTGTTTTAAATTACTGTTCTGTTTTTTAAGTGACTCCTTCTCAGAGCTACCTTTAGTCCCACTTTGGGAGAAAGGCAGCATACTAATGAAATAAATAAATACAAAATAAAAATAACCACCAAACTTAAAATAACATTCAAGCACTGATTAAATAGCCTTATATGTGTGAAAGACTAATAGACACAAGACATTTATGAGTTACAGGCACTATTGCTTACGTATCAGACTTCATGTCTGGTTTCAGTAACAGCAAATTACCTGCTAGTTGGCAGCCTGCTCACATTACTGCCACAAAAGCAGCTGTCTGATACTGTATATTAATGATAAATGCACTACTAGTAAAAGCAGAAAATGCACACTGAGGAAGATTTCAAACCCTTTCCCCCGAAAGTTAAGATTTCACAACAATATCACAGGGAACAACATAAATGCCTTTTATGTTTTTTAAAATAAATCATGCTTAGGTTTTAAAGCCTAAAAAGCCAGGAGTTCTTCCTTTTCAGCTGTAGGATATTTTTTCTAATGGTAAGCCCCCACCACAATGGCAACCGATGGAAGGGTAAGGACGCCACTGGGGCCCAGATGAGGCCTTTTTAAAAACCCCAAACTTGGTGAAAATGCTCTCATATCCCTAGAGACAGTGGTTCTCAAACTGTGGGGCAGGACTCCTGCGAGAGGGGTGAGTTGCTCAAGGGGGGCACGAAACTAGGGGGCCCTGATCCTCCTCCTCCTCCTCCCAAACTTTTTATGTGTAAAATGTACACACATGTTGAGTTAAATATTGAATTTACTTAAATAAAACCATTCCAATTTGAACACTGTTATTTCCTTACAAGATGTCCAAATATCTGAGGGGAATCCATTCTGGACCACCACCACCCTGATGAATAACAAAAAATGTGGGACCTCAAGTCCCATTGTTTACTATGAGAACACAATGTGTGTGTCTGGCCACTTGTGTGGCCATAATAATAATAATAATAATAATAATAATAATATCATCCTGCCTCTCTACAAAAAGCAATCAGGGTGGCTTACAAAGTTAAAATACAGTATACAGT